>NW_024067270.1:0-69017 GCF_015039405.1 Cantharellus anzutake
AGCGGGGGACGGGCCAAGTGGCACTAGGACGCATTGAGAAGTGACAGATATGTCGGGTCGTGACAGTATCCCCTTCTTAGGGCCGACCCCTGGAGGCCCAATTGGTGCACGTGGGAATCGTTCGGCCAATTCCGAATTTTGAATCTGTGTGAAATCAAACATCTCTCTCTTTGATAAGTCCAGTCATTACCAACAACTTACTCAATACCCCACCCTCATGTCCAAATTTGAGCTCCACAACATCGCATCCTGGGAGGAGGGACATCCAGGAGGCGACGGACGACGAGCCTGCCATGATGCAGGCGAAGCTGAATGAGCGGGTGAGGGCAAGGGGCCAAGAAAGCGGCCAAGGCAGCTAGGCGGGCGGCTGAAGAAAAGAAAAGGCGTGAGGAAGAGGAGGCCAGGGAGGGAGGCAGAGGCGAAGCGCCAGCAGGCGCGGGGCTGGGTCATCCAAAGGCAAGGTGAGTAGCCAGCATCTTTAAACACTTACTGCCATGCGATCTCTGAGGCTAACACAAGTATTTTTTTTTTTTTTTTTAGCGCAAGGCCTCAGTCGACCCTCCACAGGCCGCAAGGGAAAAGCCCCCTGTGGTCGTTGTATCAAGTCCCAGCTGGTCTGCAAGCGGGGCAGGTACCAGGCATGCACGAACTGCATGCACGCCAGGGCCAAATGCGACCTGGTTACGATTCGGGTGGGGACTGCAACGCCCTCAGCAGAAGAAACCGCGGGTGATCTCACCCAAGGCACCAGCACAAGCGTCTGAGGATGAGGAGAGGATACGGAGGATGAGGAGGATGATTGGGACGAGGATGGGGTGACATGGAGAAGTGGGGTGAGGCGATCGTTGACGCCCTCAAGGAGCTGACTGACGCTGTGAGGCAGTTGCCCAGCGAGGTCACCAAGATTAAGGAGGAGAGGTCGAGGAAGAAGAAGGAGAATCGGACGGTGGGGGAGTGGGTGACCCGCCCACGTATACTTCCCGTGGTGTGGGCGCGTCGCCCTGATTTCATCATTTTTTTTTTTTTGTATATACCTCCATTTGTGCCATACCCTAGTCAAACATGGCCAGTTGACATGTGAGCACTCTAGAAAAGTGAGGGCCCGGCTTGTCAGGATACAGCACGTGGAAGTCAGAAACCAAGTCAGAGGCATGGCCAAGCTCTGTGGCCGGCAACCAAGAAGTCTCCTCATCCATCCCATCATACCTGAGCCAACGTACCAGGTACAGTAACTTACAGTTACGATGCCTACGATCCAACTTTGAATCTAGTATTCAGCAATCTCATACTCAGGTTCACTGTCAATCTCAATGGGCAGAGGCAGAGGTTGTATGCGGTTGGGGATGGTGTTGGGGACAGCCGGTTCGAGTTGGGACACATGAAAGACCGGGTGCACGGCTCTCATAGTCTCAGGAAGGCGGATGGTGTGGGAGTGAGTTCCTGGTGCAGCAATGATCTCAAAGGGCCCGAGATTCTTCTCTGAGAGTTTCTTTGAGGGTTGGGTGGATCTAAAATACTTAGCCTTAACAAAGACCATAGTACCAACCTCAAAGTCAGGTGCGGGTGAACGTCTAGCGTCCGCAGGGCCCTGATATTGTCGTTGCGCTGAGGACATTTCCTCATGTAGGAAGTGATGTAAAGAATCGAGATCAACTGAGTACTCTTGAGCATGTACTGAAGTCAAGTCTCATTCCGGATGGATGGAGAGGGTCAGATGGTATCCCTTGTTGGCAAAGAACAGGGAGACACCAGTAGTAGCATTGGGGGCATTGTTGTATGCGAACTCAGCCAGGGGCAATAACTCAGCCCAATTGTCCTGCTGGTAGTTGCAATACACCTGAAGATACTGTTCTAACGTCTGGTTCATCCGCTCGGTCTGACCATCCCCTTCTGGGTGATAACCCAACGTGAAGTGAAGGCGGATGTCAAGAGCCTTACCTAGAGAGCAGAAGAAATGTGATACGAACTCGGGTCCTCGATCTGAAGTGATGTGAGAAGGTACGCCGTGTTTTGAGAATACATGGAGGAGGAACAGCTTGGTGAGGCCAGGCGCATCAATGGTATTGTGTGTAGGAATAAAGACACATTGCTAGAAAGATGGTCAACGACTACCAGGATGGCTGTGAAGCTAGAGGATGGAGGAAGCTGTTCAATGAAGTCCATGGATATCGAGTTCCACGGGTAACCGGGGATGGGGAGTTGTTTCAGCAAGCCATAGGGCTTGTGACGAGGAACCTTGGCACGGGCACAGGCAGTACAGGATGAGACATAGTCCTTGACGAATGAACAGATACCAGGCCAAGTATACTCTCGATGGACCAGATCCAATGTGCGGTTCTGACCAAAGTGTCCGGAGAGTGGATGGTCATGCTTGTATCTCAGGATCCTGAGACAAAGATCGTTTGCGTCCAGTACGTAGATACGCTGTAATGGGTCTATCCAACTAGACTTGCAACAGGAAGGAGGGGGGATAGAAATCTCACTACAAGTCAGGTCTGAAGTGGGGTATATTGGTCCTCTCAAGTGTGGTGCTGATACTCTCTACCTAACTGTACAGTGGGTCATGGAAGAGTCCGATAAAACAAATAAGGAAAGAGCATCACATGACGATAAGGAAGTGGAAACATCGGGCTCTAGACACCGGAAATGGAATCAGAAAAATAAGGAAAAATAGGAAAGTGTGTAAGGAGTGTGAGGGGATATAGGCTACATGTGAGGTGCTTGCTGAGGGTAGTAGAATCGCGGGATTTGGCTCATTTATGGTACACCGGCAAATCCCTGTGACAACGCTTATCAAGCCTTAACAGGCCGTCCGCATCTAGGGACCAACGAGAGTCTGCAGGGATAGGACCAGAGAGATATTCAGCAACAGAGGAGTCGGATGGCAGGGCAGTAAGGATGTCCTTGTGGATAGCTTCGATGTCAACCATAGAGCTGGCCTGGAGGACTGGAGTGGCTAGACAAGTGGCTCGTAGGGAAGCCGAGAGCTGTTCTGTGGTAAAGACAGGGCGAAAATTCTGCAGATTGATGTGGGCGTAGTCCCTATCCCCTTCTTTGGGGTAGACATCCCAGCGTCTAGTCAACGCATCAGGCTTTGCACCAAGTCTTCCCGGACAAAAACGGACAACCATGTTAAACTGCGAGAGAAACTCTGACCAGTGTGCCTGCCTGTGGGTCAAGAGTTTGGTAGTGGTGAAATATTCCTAGTTCTTATGGTCCATGACAACGTCAATAGGAGTGCCAGAGCCTTCAAGATAGTGTTGCCAAGAGCGGAAGGCTTCAAAGATAGCCAGGAGCTCCTTATCATGGGTATCATAGTTGAGTTCGGGCGCTGTCAGTGTTCTCGAGCGAAAAGCAACCAGGCAAATCTTGTCATCCTCACAACGGATGGAGAGAATACCTGAGATTGCATAGTCGGATGTGTCAGTTTCAACTATTAGCAGACGATTGGGTACCTAGTGAGTAAGGATGGGGGTGGACATGAAAGCTTCTTTGAGATGAAGGAAGGCAGAATGACACTCATCAGAGAAAGACCAAGCCACATTTTTACGGGTGAGTCTGGTCAGCGGAAGAACTATACTGGAATAATCATGGATGAAATGGCGATAGAAGTTTGCAAATCCCAAAAAGGACTGGATGTCCTTGACCTTATGGGGCTCAGGCCAATCCTGAATGGATTGAATCTTTTTGGGCGACATGGACAAACCAGTCAGTGAAAGGAAGTAGCCCAAATACTCCATAGTGTCAGTTGAAAATTTGCACTTCTGCAGATTGGAAGATAACCCATGCTTGCATAGCCTACTCAGGACCTCCCGGACGTGATCTTCATGCTGAGTCTCATCTTCTGAATAGACCAGGATGTTGTCCAAGTAGACTACCATGCGAGTGTTGAGAAGATCAGCAAAGATGGTATTGATGAAGCGCTGAAAGGCTGCGGGTGCATTGGTCAGACCAAATGGCATAATGAGCCACTTGTAGGATCCATAGCGTGTGCAGAACGAAGTCTTCCACTCATCGCCCACTGCTATCTGCACCAAATGGTATGCATGGTGGAGGTCAAGCTTGGTGTAGATCTTCACACAGCTAGGAACGTCTAGGAGATCAGAGATATGTGGCAGCGGATACCTATCTTTCTTTGTGATCTTGTTGAGGCCCCTGAAGTCCACACAAAGACGTAGAGAACCGTCTTTCTTGCGGACAAAGAGCACTGGTGTGGCGTGGGTTGAAGATGAAGGACAGATGAAACCGGACGCCAAATGCTCGTCAAGGAATGTACGGAGAGCCTCAAGCTCAGACTGGGAAAGGGAATATAGGGTGCCAAGGGGAGGATGGGAGCCTTCCTCCAACTCGATCTTCAGGTCATATTCACGGTGCAGTGCGAGAGTATTGGCTTTACTCTTACTGAAGACATCTGCAAACTCGTGATAAGCCTTAGGAACAGTTGAGAGGTCGATGGGGTCAGATGAGGTGGATGTCAAGTGCAACTCTGCTAATGTGGACAGATTTTCCAGGCAGAAAGTGACAGATCCATCGAGTCGGGAGGTCTGGGCGAACACAGCCAGACTGACGATCTCGATGGTGATTGCCTGACGGACGGATGCACACTGTGGGTTGGAGGTCAGATTCCCTTGCGTTGGGACTGGGTCCACAACTACGGGAGGAGAGCTCAGGGTGGTTGGACTGGATTGCACAGACGTCCGGAAAGTTATACTGCTCGAGACCCAGTCAATCAACGGATTGTGTCGGGTGAGCCAGTCATGTCCTAGGACGATAGCGCAAGAGCCATCCAATGATGTGACATAACATGTCGTCGGAGTAACCTCACCAGTGGTGAATCGGATGGGCAGATTGACGGCTTGGGTAATCATGGAGTTCATGGTACCATCAAACAAACAGAGTTGCAGAGGTGTGACAGGGTAAGTGGAGATGTTGTCAGAGACCTGATTGAGACGAGGGAGTGTCTCCGTGGCAGAGGGCTTCAGCCTCAGCGACTTGTGCCAGGAGCGCTGTGCCAAGTAACATGTCCATGCCCTAACTTACTAAACTGGCAACCAGAACTGAAGGGGGATAAACTCTAGTCGATTTCATTACTGAAGTGTAACCTATGTACAAGTTGAGTATATATAGTTACAGCGAGGGCAGGTCCGCAAATGGCGGAGCTGAGTGGAGCGGAGCTAACGGGGTTAGACATTAGCTGATTGAATATTACCGATGAGTCGGGTTATGGGGTTAATGGGAAGGCAGGTGATAACCCAGAAACAGAAAGGAGGGATAGGCCTGAAGGTGGGCTTTGCAGGGCAAGCAAGTGTATTGTCCAGTGGAGGCGGGAGTGTGCTAGCAGACGTCGGAGCTGTCCGGAAGCCTTTGGGGCTCCGTACTTAGGGAGGCATAGGTAATAAATTGAAAGGAGGGGGTGGTGACCATCAAGAGGTACCGAGGGGATTGCAGAATATGGGAGCTCCGAGGTTAGTGAAGAAGGAGCGGAAGTAGACCGGAGGGATCAGAGGGATTGGAAGTCAATGGCTGGGGATGGATATGACAGATGTGGTGTTTATCGACGAAGGATGTATCTACAAATGTGTCAGAAGATCCTGAGTCAATAAGAGCGGAAAAGTTTCCAGACGGAAGAGAAGAAGGAAAAGACAGATTTTTACAGGGTTCAGACCCCCTGGAAGAAGGAAACAGAGCAGAGCCGGGAGCATTCTCCCTTGAAGCAGAAAACAGATCAGAGCCGGGAGCACACTCCCTTGAAGTCGGAAATCGACCATCATCAGAACAAGGAGAAAAAGAGATCGGAACAGAAAGAGAATGAAGAGTGGATAGTCCAGACGTGTTCAAGCGCAGGACTCTAGACATACGAGGAGGGTCAGCGTGACCAACCGGTCGTACAGGGCCCGGAGGGTCACTATCTAGTTTTTTTCCTTGTCTGAATCCACCACAGAATCTGCGACATCCTCAGCCTGGGCTGCCCTAGCTTTGGCCGCATGGGAGGAGGACTTAGGACACTCTTTGGCCACATGCCCAGAGCGCCCACAGAAGAGGCAGAGGTTGTTCTCAAAACGATGCTGGCATTCTTCTTTGGTGAGCTTGCCACTCTTGTCAAGTTTCGAGGACAAATCAGAGTCGGGTTGCTTTCCCTTGGACTTTTTAGGGTCCTTGGTAGAGTGATCAGCGGAGGTGGAGGGGTCGGAGGTGGAGTCAGGAGGGTTGGAGGACTTAGAGTACTTCGGGTTCTTGCCTGATTTCGCGTTCTGCTTGGAGGAGTCGGGTGAGGTAGCTTGATCTCTCGGATGGTGCGACAACTCGCCCTTGTGCTCTCAATATCATCCATCGATATCTTGGGCAAGAGAGTGCATGTCATGCAACGAGCATGGCTTACCGTAACAAGTGATCTCATCCTTGATCCTATCCAGCAACCCATTGTAGAAATGGTGCCTCAAGGCAACCTCACCGTATCCGGGTAACTGTTACAGGGATGGGGGAAATTCCCCATTCCTCAATCCGTTCTTATAGTGGGATGAGTGAGGTCATATCTGGTCTGTACCATAACAGGATATGTAATCGATGAGTGATCCCAGTCTTGCCTGGGGGTGGACGATTGAGTTCCCATCGATCGCGATTGGTGATGTAGTGAGCTATTAAGGGATTGATGGTAGGTAGTCGGAGATGCCAGGACGGACGGGTCAGCCACGGGTACTTGGCGCTCCTCAATGGAGCGTACCGTGTGCGAGGTCGCAACTTGTGAGATGGGTGAGAACTTCATATAGTTGCTATCGGGTACTTGGCGTTCGCAGTGCGAACGTACCGGTAGCGGGTTGATGTCATAAGCGTGTGATGAGGACTGACTAGTAGGGCCTTCGGTGACTTGGCGTTCCCAAAGGGAACGTACCGTTGGCGGGGAAACATGATGACTGGCGAAGGAGGGAACAGACGGTGGATGGGCGGCGACTTGGCGTTCGCGTAGCGAACGTGCCGGCATCACGGGAAGATGGGCCTCAAAGTATTCACGATCTCCAAGATCGTGAGGTGACGTCGTATGTTGAGTACTGGGGGGAGAGAGGAGTGATGAAGACCCATGGGGTACAGATTCAGTAGGACGATACACATGTCGAGAGTCTTCAACTCTCAACCTCGAGTTCTCGCGGCGAGGGCCGTTAGAGGATTCAATATAACCAGACTTATAAGACATATTGAGAGTTGTACAGTCACACGGGTTCAGTTGAGTCACAGGGAGGGTTGTTACAGAAGACGGTACACAAGACAGTTGTAGAGCAGTTGTTAGTTAGCGGGAACTGCCTTCGGCGGTTTCCGTACATGACGCGTGACTATCTACAAATGGTAAGGTCGTGGGAAATCCCGCGAAACACAAACAACCTCGGCCAGCACCAAAACCCCAATGGGGAAAGCTTTGCACAAGGGGGGGGGAAAGGGGTAGAACGGGTAAGGAGGATAGGGTAGCGGGATAGAGGATGGAAAGGAGAAAGAGGGGAGGAGCGATAGAGAGGGGAAGTCTTTGACCATGCGACGGATATGGTCGTTGGAGACTCCGTATCCGTAACAGTAACTGTGAAGCATTGCGATTAAACTCGACGATGTACTTGGCGATTCTGTGATTATCCGACATGGTCAGGGTACTTAGACGACGTTCAGCATCACCAAATGGGTCATGCAGGCCAAAGTTCTCTTCAAGTTCTTGGACAAAGAGTTCATAGTCGTCCATCCAACATGGACGGCGAGTGTCAGAGATCTGGATTGCTGTCGGAGTCAGAATACTGTCAGAGATCTGGAATGCTGTCAGAGACTGGGAATATTGTTAGAGTCTGGCAGACTGTCAGAAGACGGATAGAAGACAGATTGGGTTTCTGTCTGAGTCGAGGTCGGAGGTGGTGCAGAGTTCTGTTGGAGCACGTGTGCGGATATGTGGGCGGAAATATGCGGCATGTCCGGAAGCGCTGTTCAAGGTTAGCAGAGTGGGATCGCGGCCTCAGCGACTCAGGTGGAGCGCTGTGCCCTGAGCTTGACGTTTGGGGGAGATCCCGTATTTACAAACTGACACTTACAGCAGACTTCAAACAAGACTTGCAGGCGGAGCGGACCTGTAGGAGGAGCGCGGACTCCGTGAGCACGGACTCAGAGGGGGGAAGCCCCCTTTGCAGACCAGACAGGGGGGGTACTCTAGTTGATTTCAGACTAAGGTCCCTGAAAGTATTTACAGGATATAAATAGGCAGGAGGGAAACACAGAAGGACTGGTCAGTCCGGCGCGGAAATAAGCGGGGATTGTCAAACTGAATGAAGGACAAGAGCCCAGGAAATGGGAGGCAATGAACTAAACAAAAGCGGATCAAGTGCCAATATTGACAGGTAATAAGAAGTGCATCAGCACATGGATCAAGTGCCAATATTGGCAAGTTAAGCGAATGAATGGATGAACAATATAGGCACTTGGCAAGGAATGAATGGTATGCTGCCGAGTGACAAGATGGCCAGAGAAAAGCGGAGGTCAGCGCACGGTGCCGATACAAGTCTGCAAATAAGCGGGGTCGGTGCGGTGCCGACACAAGTCCGCAAAGGGACATGGAAATCAGTGCGGTGCTGACAAGTCCGCAACAGAGGGTGGTCCGTCAGTGCTGTCACAAACAAGGGCAGCATGATGGCCAGCAAGGTCGGAGGGGAGTGTTGGCCTGACCACAGGGTGTGGAGGGCAACCAGGAGTGGCAGAGGTCCAGAGGGTGTGGAGGTGGGCAGAGGTACAGATGCGGGTGGAGGTCCAGATGTGGGCAGAAGTCCGGATGCAGGTGGGGGTCTGGATGCAGTGCATGGTTGATAGGGCAGGGGGGCAGACAACAGATTGGGGGCTGGTTAGATTGGGTTTTGGGTCGGTGGATTCGCCTATCAGCATCGATTCACCGCTGACAGAGCCCCGGGATTTGTCAGTCGTGACAGCGACGTGGGTTACCGTGAAGAAGTTCAGGCATGAACCAACTCAGAGCAATCCCCTTGAGGAATGATGTGGCATAGATGACTTTGGTATGCTCGTTGACAAATGCTTGGGGGCAGTTCTGGAAGTTGAGTTTGCACTGAACAAGGAAGGTATGGAGTTTCTGAGGGTCAGTACCGTCAAATTGGTCAGACTCACGAAGCTTCGTCCTACGGCTGGGGTCTGGGGGTTGGCGAGTGGCAGTGGTTGAGCAGGCCAGGGCGGCAATAGCATCCGTCAACTGGGCCAACACACGGCTACCCAGGTCATCTGGCAGCTGATCCTCAGGCAGATCATCACCACCGTCATCACCACCACCACCATCACCGTCACCACCACCATTACCACAGTTGGGTGGGGTGTCTGGCGGGTCCAGAGGGTTAGCGGGATCAGGATGTGGAGTAGGGTTACGAGAAGCTTCAGGGTCATAGTCATCAGCTTGGCTGTCTGGGTCGACATCTCTCTCAACAGCAGCCGCCTCGTCATGGTCTTGGAATATGGAACAACGAAATTGATGGGAGGGTGCAGGAGTGGAGGAGGAGGTAGGGTCGTCATGGTCGGCTGTAAAGCTTTGGAATGGTGGACGTTCAGAAGGGTCTAGATCATGTCTGCGCAAAAGTTCTTCAAGCGTCCCGAGACCTGGAAGCCTAGAAGAACCAGGTTCGGTGCATGTCTGTGAACGGGTCTGATAAGCTCTAGACATAGTTCAGTGAAACAATGATAGAGCAAGGAAAGAACATAAGAGCGATTTGAGTTTGTATATACTGTCAGGAATGTGTCAGACGCGTATCCGGGTGACCCACAAGGCGCACGAAGTCATCTGGACTTGTAAGGTTGGAGGGGTGGGACTTTAGCTTCAGCGACTTGGGTGGAGCACTGCACTTCATTCTTACGTTGGTGTCCCAATTTCAGACAGAAGCCTTACGATGAGGAGAGGAGTCTAGAGGGGGAATCCAAGTCGATATACGAACTGAGGTACATCCGGTGTAACCTACATGTGTTATAAACACAAGTAACTAAATAAGACCGGCCTGGAAGGAGTGGTGGATCAAGTGCGATATTAATGAATGAAGAAAAAGACAAATAGTTAATATCAGCAAACTTGGTCAACAAAAGGCAAGCAAGAAACAAAAGGAGGAACAATAGTCCGCAAGCAGACAAAAGAGAAAAGGCCATCCAGCCATCTAGCAAGCTGTCTGGCTGGTGGGCGGACAACAACGAAGCGGGCAACCTAGGTTGGAAGGTACGCGTGTGGGGAGGAAGTGCAGATGAGGGTGACGGGTGGTCAGATGGATGGACGGATGATGATGATAGCGGGCGGGATGGGCCAAGTGGCACTAGGACATGTTGATGGAAGTGACGGATATGTCGGGTCGTGACAGTTGCATCCTCCATCCCCAACCCACTCTCTCGCATCTGAGATGGCATGAGTATTAAGAAATTGTGTCAACCAAGTCGATGATGACACCACCAACTTGAGGGGTGATGTTTGTAACATGAATACCCAGATCTCTGGGAATAGCAACAACATTGCTCATTTAGATCACAACATCATCATTGGGGTCCCAGTACCTGAAGGGATCCCCACTGCCACTGCTGTCATCACAGAGGTGGCAAATTCATGCCCATCTGTCAAGGTACAAGAACCTGATGGATGATTTGTTCCCATCTTTAGCAGAACTAAGCCACCTACCCCATTGACGGCGCCAGTAACCACTGACACCAAGGGGAAAGGTAGGGAGATCGACCCAGGACAACTGGATCAGCAATGACCCTGGACCCTATGCTGGCTGCACATATGTGCATGGGAAGTATGCCAGCAATTCCCATCTACTCTGCTTACCTAAGCCCCGGTGGCCTGGATCATCTCCAGCATTGTTCTGGAACATTCTATGATCATGTGATTCTATCGGCAATCTGTTTGGTTTCCTTATTGCCGGACTCTACATGTATATAGCTGACCCTAATATGGGGACATACCTTTCCCCCAGCTTCAATCACAACTAGGTTATCGGAGCAACCTGTGTGAGCACACATGTCCCCTGACAGATTGTTGACTGCAGGGGAGAGTGGAATTTTTCCACTCCATTTCAGGCCAGGCTTTGTGCCCATGCCGTTCATTCTGTTGTCGCAACCCATGCACAGTGGGGTGAAAATACCACATGTTGACATTACTCAAACACATAATCTCCCTCCCGACTATGGGAGGAAGAGAACAGTGCCAATAAAGGCCACTGTGGAGATGATACAGGAGGAGGATGTCACAACCCGGCGTTCCCCAGAGTCAGATGACCTCCTCCCCGACCTTCTCCTATGCCTGAACACTCTCCACACACTCTGCTTGCTGCCTGTCACCATCTAACCACTTCTGTCAGGGGACAAACCCGGGTCCCCATGACCCCTCTCTCTATAACCCAGAGCCTGACCTGTAACAGCCCATCTCAGGGCACAATGCTACTGTGGGTAAGAAAGTGAGAAGAAGGTTAACTTCTCACTTTCCCACAGTGGCCCAATATGGCGAAAACTTCCGGGGATACCTGGAAGTCACATGAAGGTAGGATCCGGGGACCGGAGCATGTGGTGCAGGAAGCGTGCGCAGGAAGTGGAGCAGGTCCGGATGCGGGTCCGGGTCCGGGCTAAGTCAGGGTATGTACCCTGACAACTTCCCACCACATCTCAATGACCCCTCCCCTAATTGTTGTTGAATGACCTAGCAGCGCAGAGCACTGCAACCTCTTGTTCCACATTTCACTGCACCTGGTTATCTTGCAGCGAAGGTCACATTGACCTTTGCTGTCTAAACCACATGCCCCTTTGTTTGTTTTCCTTTCTTCTTTCTTCCGCCCACAATCTCTGCAAGATCTGGCAACTTACTTTCTATTCAGTTCCCTAGCTGTAAGGAGTGGTAACCCCACCCTTCATTCATTATCTTATTGTATATTTGTCTCGATTTTGTTAGAGAAGGGGTGGATACAGACGACTGAGTGGAATCGGAGACTTAGCATGGAAGGACCTTGGCCTCAGCGACTCAAGCAGAGTGCTGTGCCATTGCTGTTTGTCCATTTGGTCCTTAATTTCACAGTAGGCGAGCAGGAAGTCTCTAGGGGGCATTTCAGGTCGATTTCAGACTGAGCCCAAAACGAGTATGTACAAGCGCCGATATATATAATGGAGGGGGCAAAAGCACAAGGAAACAAAGGGGATCCGAATTGGAATGAAGGCATCTGAATGGGAACAAAGGGATGACAGAAGCGGAGTGGTACCGAAGGTCATAAGGCAGAACCTGTGATACGTCCGAAAGGAGGTAAGGAGGGCGAGGCCCAGAGGGGCAGGAGGATGAGGAGAAGTGGGGATGATGACTAACTGGCTAGAATGGGGAGAAGCAGCAGTCCAAATAGGGATGAGGGGAAAACGCGAGGAATACATTACAAGCGGCGAAAGTGCCGAAGATGATCCGTGAAGCTCAGAGGTTGCGGAGCTTATGGAGGTGGGGTTGAAAGTCTGAGGAATATTGGCAATGGTGTTTACGTAGTATGAGGTCACCAATGCAATGGACTAAGACTGAGGTGGAGTCAAAGTCCGAGGTAGGGACTATGACGGAGGCTCGGAGCAAAGGTACAAGCGGTGCCCGAGTACAAAGTACGGGACAGCGGTGGAAGGTCGTAACTTGGTGGGAGGTCGGCAGAAGAGTACCAGAGGGAAGAGAGAGGAGAAAGGGAAGAGGGAAGGAGTGGTGGAAAGGAGAATTGTCAGGTCCGAAGGTGAGTATCGGAGCAGACAGGAGAAGCGTAGGAGGATGACAGAAGGGTGGAGGTGTTGTAAGGGAGGAGTGGAGGAGTAGGAGGAGGAGTAGTAGGAGGGTGGCGAGAGGGGTGGTGTTCGGTCCGAGGTGAGTATCAGAACAGACGGAGATAGGGGAGGGGAGGGAAGGTGGAGTGGAGGTGGCATGGGAGGTAAGAGGAGGTGTGGTGCCAGGACCGAAGGTGAATATCGGAACGGACAGTGGTAGGGTAGGACTCTGGAGGTGGGGAAGGAGGAGGTCCGGAAGTTGGGTTGGGATCGGGTATGCATGGATATGACACTAAGGACAAAAAGGCTACTAGGGCTAAGCCCTATGAACATGTCCCCAGCCCTCCTCCGCCAGTTGTGAAGATTATTCCTCAGGATGAGCCTAGGAGGAATGGAGCTTATGTGGAGGTGCCCCCTCTGCCTACGATTTTAAGGAAACCAGTGCGGAGTGCCCTGCCAAAGATGGATGTGGATCCCAAGCCAACAGCTCAGGAAAAGGGGAAACACAGAGAAGGTCCCAGTAGGGTGAGGGACATACATGAAGACTTAGTTGTTCAAGAGCCCATTAAAGATTCTGTGCCCAAGTCAAGGCCGGGTCCAGCATACTGTTATGCATTGGAGCTCCAGGACAGAACGAGAGGCGAAGAGTTATTTACAAGGTTAATGACCCAAGAGGTTAATGTGTCGTTAGGAGCAATAATTGGCTCATCTTATGAGCTTAATAAACGTCTCCAGACAGCAACTGTTATGTTAGATGAGCGCACGGAGTTGTCTGGAAGCGGAGAAGGGACTCAGGAGTGGAGGGACCTTGGCCTCAGCGACTCAAGTGGAGCACTGTGCCACTGCTTGTTGTCTAAGGTGGTCCTTAACTTCAGGTTAGCAGGGGGAGTCTCTTTGGGGGACAATCCAGTTGTCATTGTCATTGTCATCGATTTCAGACTGGGGGTACAGGAAACTAAGTACAGAGTATATATAACAATACAGGAGTGGAGTCAGAGAACAAAGGGAACTGGAAGGAGGACAAAGGGGGACTGGATGAGGGAACAACCCCAAGGGTCAAGGGTTGGGACTCTATGGTGCTTCCCAAAAGGGCAAGGCCAAGAGGGGAAGGAGTGGAGGGGTTGTGGGGAATAACAGCTGACTAATATGGAAAGGAAGCAGCTGTCTGTCAGAGACCAGGTTGAGATGAAGGAATGTCTCCATGGCGGAGGGCTTCAGCCTCAGCAACTTATGCCAGGAGCACTGTGCCAAGTAACACATCCATGCCCTAACTTACTAACTGGCAACCAGAACTGAAGGGGGGTAAACTCTAGTCGATTTTATTACTGAGGTGTTGTCATATCCATCCACGGCCATCAACTTCCACTACCTCCGATCTCTCCGGACTACCTCTGCTCCTTCTTCACTAACCTCAGAGCTCCCGTATTCCACAATCACATCGGTATCCCTCGATGGTCACCACCCCCTCTTTTCAATTTATTACCTATGCCTCCCTAAGTATGGAGCCCCAAAGGCTTCCGGACAGCTCCGACGTCCACTAGCGCACTCCTGCCTCTGCTGGGCAATACACTTGCTTGCCCTGCAAGCCCACCTTTGGGCCTATCCCTCCTTTCCATTTCTGGGTTATCACCTACCATTCCGTTAACCCCATAACCCAACTTGTCGGTAATATTCAATCGGCTAATGTTTAACCCCATTAGCTCTGCTCCGCTTGGCTCTGCCATTTGCAGGCCCACCCTCATTGTAACTATATATACTCAACTTGTACATAGGTTACACCTCAGTAATAAAATCGACTAGAGTTTACCCCCCTTCAGTTCTGGTTGCCAGTTAGTAAGTTAGGGCACGGATGTGTTACTTGGCACAGCGCTCCTGGCATAAGTTGCTGAGGCCGAAGCCCTCCACCATGGAGACATTCCTTTGTCTCAACCTGGTCTCTGACAGGTGTAACCTATGTACAAGTTGAGTATATATAGTTACAACGAGGGCAGGCCCACAAATGGCGGAGCCGAGCAGAGTGGAGCTAACGGGGTTAAACATTAGCCGATTGAATATTACTGACAAGTTGGGTTATGTGGTTAACAGAATGGTAGGCAATAACCCAGAAACGGAAAGGAGGGATAGGCCCGAAGGTGGGCTTGCAGGGCAAGCGAATGTATTGCCCAGTGGAGGTGGGAGTGTGCTAGCGGACGTTGGAGCTGTCTGGAAGCCTTTGGGGCTCCATACTTAGGGAGGCGTAGGTAATAAATTGAAATGAGGGGGTGGTGACCATCGAGGGATACTGAGGTGATTGCGGAATATGGGAGCTCTGTCATATCCATCCCCGGCCATCGACTTCCGATCCTTCTGATCCCTCCGGTCTACCTCCACTCCTTCTTCACTAACCTCGGAGCTCCCATATTCCGCAATCCCCTTGGTATCCCTCGATGGTCACCACCCCCTCCTTTCAATTTATTACCTACCCCTCCCTGAGTACGGAGCCCCGAAGGCTTCTGGACAGCTCTGACGTCCACTAGCGCATTCCCACCTCCACTGGGCAATACACTCGCTTGCCCTGCAGAGCCCACCTTTGGGCCTATCCCTCCTTTCCACTTCTGGGTTATCACCTGCCTTTCCGTTAACCCCGTAACCCGACTCGTCGGTAATATTCAATCGGCTAATGTTTAACCCCATTAGCTCTGCTCCGCTCGGCTCTGCCATTTGCGGACCCGCCCTCACTGTAACTATATATACTCAACCTGTACATAGGTTACACTTCAGTAATAAAATCGACTAGAGTTTACCCCCTTCAGTTCTGGTTGCCAGTTAGTAAGTTAGGAGTCCGGAGCTGGAGGTGGAGCATCACAAGCTCTGGTCTGGAAGGTACGAGGTTGGGATCAGAGGTAGTGTTGGACGTTGTGTTGGAGCCAGAGGTAGAGTGGGCTCTCAACAACCAACAGGGGAGGAGGTGGTGGAGGATGTGGAGTTCTGGAGGAGGAGATGGAGGTCCAGAAACAGGAGCGGAGGTCCGGAGTTGTATGGATATGACAATAGAGTCTCCAACCACCATATCCATGGCATTGTCAATGACCTCCCTTTTCTATCACTCTCTCTCTTGCTCTCTTTCCTGATACCCTACTATCCTCTCCCATTCTATTCCATCCCCCCCTTGTGCAAAGCTTTCCCCATCAGGGTTTTGGTGCTGGCCAAGGTTGTTTGCATTTCATGGGATTTCCCATGACCATTCCATTTGTAGATAGTCATGCATCATGTATGGAAACCGCTGGAGGCGGTTCCCATGAACTACCATGACTTGCTACAAACTACCTTGTGCATTGTCTCTTGTAACAACCCCTTGTGTGACTCAGCTGAACACATGTGTGTGTGTGTACAACCTTCAACATGTCCTATATGCCTGGTTATGTTGAGTCATCCAGCAGTTCTCGCTGCAAGGACTTGAAGTTGTGAGTCGAAGCCTTGCAACTTGTGTATCATTCACTGGAACCCATGTCCTACAGGATGTCATCACCTAGCTCTCCCTCCAGCATTTGATGGACAATGTCATATTATGGTATTCGGGATTGCGACTGCTCTGTGACTCATATTCCTGTGATGCTGGCACACTCGTTTCACGAGTGCCAAGTAGCTGCCCATCAACCATCTGGTCTCTCCCTTGTCAGTCATCGTACCTCACTGCCAACAGTATGTTCCCTTTGGGAACACCAAGTCACTGAAGGCCCCACTAGCCATTCCTTACTGGGCTCTCATGATTGTAACCTGCTACTGGTACATTTGTACTACAAATGCCAAGTCACCGATAGCAACGATATGGGATCTTCACACAATGTACAAGTTGCAACCATGCACATGGTACACTCCACTGAGGAGCACCAAGTACCCATGGCCAACCTATCTATCCTGGCATCTCCAACTACATGTAATCAAACCCTTTGTCATATCCCGGATCTTCCACCTCCCTCTGCCCTAGTCCTAGATGGCTCCTATGACCTCCACCAGCCCTCCCAATCTCTCTCTGTTGCCTCTGGTCAATGCCAACGATCCTAGGACTACCTCCTCCTTCAACACTCTCCCACTCTGCCTCCCATCTATGTCCACATCACCTCCGGATCTTCCCTACCACACCTCCACCTCTTGTTCAAAGGATATGGATCTGCTTGTTGTTGGTAACCCTCAACTTGCCTATCCACCCTCCTTCTTACATCTGGTCTCCGCACCTCCGGCACCTCTGGTTGTGTACCTCCAGTACCTCCTCCCCTCCGGTACCTCCCACTCCTACCTTACCTCCAGTCATGCTATTCTTTATTGTTTTATCATTTGATATTTTCTACAACCCCAATCTTCCAGACTACAACTTCCGGGCTCCAGACCTTTCTGAATGTCTTCCCCTGTAGTCCCCTGCTCATTCATAGATGGGCCCAGGCCTTACTATTCAGTTGGCTTCTAATCCTCCCACTCCACAAACTTCAGATGTAATTTGGGCTTTTCACCTATTCTGTATTTGTCCTTTGGGACCTTTCTATTTACTTCTCCTTCCCCTTGGTAACCTTTGTTTACCTTTGGATTCAATTGTCTCTGATATATGTACATGCGTACCACTCTAGTAAATAGTTCCCCCCAGTTATAAGATTATGTCCTTGAATCCAAACCCTCTCCCGGAACGTCTATCATGTTCTACTTGTCTGCTGCTCCACCCTGAACCAAGTGACAGGCATGTCTAAAGGTGCCTTGGTATAAAACCCAATGAATTGCATGACAAACAATTGACCCTTGCTAACGCCTCCATCATTAAGTAGTGAGGGGAGGGCTTCCGGCTGTTAGACATGGGTCCGGGGTTGGCACCGAGGGTCGCTGTTGTGGGCCGCTATAGGCCACGATGGCCTTGATGCCATGAACAAGGCCCGAGGGTAGGGCATTTGGCCTCAGCAACTCTACAGGAGCGCTGTGCCCCCTAGCTGTCTCTTGGCCCTCATTTCAGACTCACTGGGGTTGCCTTGCTGGGGTCAGGACTTTGTCATATCCATCTATGGCCATCATCCTCCACTACCTCCGATCCTTCCAGACTACCTCCACTCCTTTGTCACTAACCTCGGAGCCCCCATACTCCGCAATCACCTCTGACTCCCTTGATGGTCACCACCCCTTCAATTCAATATATTACCTACACCTCCCTAAGTATGGAACCCCAAAGGCCTCCAGACAGCTCTGACGTCCGCTAGTGCACTCCTGCCCCCACTGGGCATTCACTTGCTTGCCCTGCAAGTCTACCTTCGGGCCTATCCCTCCTTTCCATTTTTGGGTTATAGCCCACCATTCCGCTAACCCTGTAACCCAACTTGTCGGTAATATTCAGTCAGCTAATGTTTAACTCTGTTAGCTCTGCTCCACTCGGTCCCACCATTCACAGGCCTGCCCTTGCTGTAACTATATATACATAACTTGTAGATAGGTTACACCCCAGTGATAAAATCGACTAGAGTTAATCCCCCTTTTTAGTTCTTGCTGCCAGTAAGTAAATTAGGGCATGGATGTGTAACTTGGCACAGCGCTCCTGGTCTGAGTCGCTGAGGCTGAAGCCCTCTGCCACGGAGACGTATCCATCATCTCACATCCAGTCTCTAACAGTATTTTATCACTCCCTGACAGTACACATCTTGTATGGCACCCAAAGCCCCTCACACTTGTTCACAACTATGCACATTGGTTCCTGACTCAGGCTCACCTTCTCCCAAACCCTCTCAGCCTGGTCCTAGTCATCTGGCGAGAAATCCAGTTGAGTTTTGCAGCTTCTCTAATTTAGAAACCCCTCTCCTGTCGACTCCAATCATGCACCCCATTAGAAATTGATCACCAGTTGCAGATTCCGACTTCAGAGATGCCACGGAACAGCCCATAGATCCAGTCCACTTCTTTGGACTTGGCTCTGAGGTCCCTGACTTTGTCAACCCTCCTCCTGCTGATCCTCCTATCCCTACTGTCCCAGCCACTGATGATGCCGAGCCCATCCCCAACATAGCTATCACACAGCTAGCCCAGGCCATCGCCAGCTTGGCTCATCACACTGGATGCCCACCTCCTCCACCATCCTCCACTCTCTGGACCAAGGTCCATGAGCCCAAACAGTTTGACGGAAAAGATCCCTGTGAACTCCGAGTATTTCTGGTCCAGTGCAAACTGAACTTCCAGGACCGCTGTAACGGGTCTATCAATCTAGACTTGCAACTCAGGTCTAGGGGGGGGGGGGTAGGTCTCTCTCTATCTCTCAGGTAGATGTGGGTCCTGCAAGTATGGTGCTGATACTCTGTCTAACCTCTAACTAACTGTCTGTACAGTTGTCATGGAAGAGTCCGATACAAATATAAAAGGAAAGTCACATGTGTGAATGAATGAAAATAGTAAGGAAAATAAAGAAAAAGTCATATCTCCTCAACCACTCCACCAAATCCAACGATCTTGGACTCGTCAGAACCACCTTCACAGTCTCTACAACTCCTACTATTACCACGACTCACCAATCCTAGTCCCTGATGCAGTAGGGGGTGAAATGTGTGATAAGGGTTGGTTTGACCTGCACGGACTTGTCCCCACAACACCACCCCCTTGCCTTTGTTGGAATTTGCACGTGGTCTTTTAGGGAAACCTAAAAGTTGGACATACTGGGAATCGAACTCCAGTCTTCTGGATCGCGAACTCAGCGTGCACAGCCATTACACCATACGCCCCGTTTAGGCTGAGGTGGTTATTTCAACAGCCTTTGCTAGCGACCGCACCAAGGTCATCTTCACACAGTCCTACCTCAAGGGGATGGCTCTTGATTGGTTTGAGCTGGACCTGCTGTTCGACCAAAATTCTTTACTTCATCCTTGTTGGATGAATAACTACCAGGAGTTCGTCAATGAACTTCAGACCAACTTCGGTCCTCACAATCCTGTGGGTGATGCCGAAGTCCAACTTATGACCCTGGATATGTGTCAGGGTTGTGCGTGCTCACAACGAAGGATGCCCCAGAATGCCCATCCCAGCACATGGTCATATATACACGGTAGAGGCAGTAACTAGTTGACTAGCTGTCAGAGACCAGGTTTGAGATGAAGGAAAGTCTCCATGGCGGAGGGCTTCAGCCTCAGCGACTTATGCCAAGAGCGCTGTGCCTAGTAACACGTCCATGCCCTAACTTACTAACTGGCAACCAGAACTGAAGGGGGTTAACTCTAGTCAATTTTATTACTGAAGTGTAACCTATGTACAAGTCAGATATATATATGGTTACAGCGAAGATGGGTCCGCAAATGGCGGAGCCGAACGGAGTGGAGCTAACGGGGTTAAACATTAGCCGACTGAATATTACCGACAAGTTGGGTTGCAGGGTTAACGGAAAGGCAGGCGATAACCCAGAAACGGAAAGGAGGGATAGGCCTGAAGGCGGGCTCTGCAGGGCAGGCGAGTGTATTGCCCAACAGAGGTGGGAGTGCGCTAGCGGACGTTGGAGCTGTCCAGAAGTCTTCGGGGCTCCGTACTTAGGGAGGCGTAGGTAATAAATTGAAAGGAGGGGGTGGTGACCTTCGAGGGGTACCAAGGGGATTGTGGAATATGGAAGCTCCAAGGTTAGTGGAGAAGGAGCAGAGGTAGACCAGAGGGATCGGAGGTACCGGAAGTCGTTGGCCAGGGATGGATATGACACTAGCTAATAACCGGTAGTATTGGATCAGGAATGATAGAAGATCATGCAGCATCATAACCGACAGCTGCAGATCGGATCAGATCGGAGATGAAGAAGAAGAAAAGAAGTAGAAGCTGATGGAGATAAAGGTCATGTGGCAATGCACTACTTACACTAGCGACCCGAAGACGTGCCCTGACAATATGAAGGACGGGCACCATATCAACAAGTACATTGTCAAGTTCAATCGACATGCATCTCAACTTCACAGTTATGGAGAAGCCGCACTCCACCATTTTTTCTATAATGGATTGCTGGAATGTATCAAAGATGACATTGCCAGGGTAGGGAAACCATCCACCCTTTCAGAACTTCACACCTTATCACAGACTTTCAATGCACGCTATTGGGAGCGTAAATCCGAAGTAACTCATCACGTGAAACCATCCACCTCCAATGTCTTCGACAAGACCACTACCACTTCCCACTCCGACCCCATCCCTTCCTCCTCCTCGTTCAACTCCACTTCTGGTAGCAAGCCTCCAAAGGACAACAAGAAGTCCGAGGCCAACTCCACTAAACCGAATCTCTCATCAAAACTTGGAGACAACAGCAAGCTCACACCACAAGAGCATAAGCATTGTCTCAACAAGAAACTTTGCATGTTCTGCAGTCAGTCTGACCATATGGTCAAGGACTGCCCTAAGTCTTCTTCTCACGCATCTAAGGCCTGCATGGCCCAGACCGAGGGGCAGGGATCCGCTTCTGCAGAGGCAAAAAGTTAGTCTGCACCCCCATGGACTCTGCATGGACTGGGGGTTGCGATTCTTCCCTCCGTGCACTCAAAGAAGTATGCCTAAATGCGTCTTCCATTTCCAACTTGTCCTCCCTCCACATTCCTGTTTCTTTTTCTATTTCTGATGGTCTATTTTCTCCTTTTAATGTTGACCCTTCGGTTGATGTTCTACCCATTGTAGATAGTGTTGCTGATGTTTCACTTTCTCCTCCTCTTCCACCTCCGACTACTTCCATAGATCATTCCACTTCTCTTCTCTTCTCTCTCTTCTCCTGTTTCTACTTCCCTGTCTGATGTAAGGACAAAAAATAAACTCTTCCACACCTATGAGAATGTTCCCACACTTGTAGACTCTGGGTCTTCGGACTGCTTCATCGACGATACAAAATTTGTGAAGAAGCTGGCCCTGAAGACATATCAGATAAAACCTCTACAACTACGCCTTTTCGATGGTAGCACCAACTCAATCATAACCCATGCTGTTGATATTCCCCTCCACTTCTGTCAGGGGACAATACATAAGTGGTCGCCTGATACCCCTATTTGATATCATATGTAGCTGTGTCCACATGTAGCCACATATCCCTTATCATATTGTATGTCATCACATTCCCACATGTCACTGCTGCCCCTATATCCAGACACCCCTTTGTTCCTATTCTGTTTCGTTGTCTACCATTAGCTGACTTAGCTTCCGGTTATCTCTCTCTTGCATGTGTCTGCTTATGTCATCACTTGTGTATATAAACCCTATGTTTGCTGAAGGGTAGAACCTCAGCTGTATCAACGACTAGGTTTTTGGGACACTTCTTATCGTGAACTAACATGAGAACCCTGACAGCTTTGCTTCTGGAAACATCACCCCCACAACTTTCTTTGTCACATCGCTGGATGGATCTTGTTCCCTAGTCCTAGGACACAACTGGCTTACCCACTACAATCTGTTGATTGACTGGACCTCAAGCAGTATTACATTCCGAACTTCCGAACCAACCAAGACAGTTACTCCAAGCTCTCCCCTGTCATCTCCCACACCACCGCCATTGTCCGACATCCAACCATCTGATGTTCCATTAGCACCTCAGTGTCAGGGCACATACCCTGACTTAGCCCGGACCCGGACCCGCATCCAGACCTGCTCCACTTCCTGCACACTTCCTGTGCTGCACGCTCCGCACGCTGCATGATCCGACCCCAGATCCCACCTCATGTGACTTCTGGGTATCCCCGGAAGTTTTCGCCATATTGGGGCCACTGTGGGAAAGTGAGAAGTTAACCTTCTTCTCACTTTCTTACTCACAGTAGTTATTGCCCTGGACAGGGCTGTTCATAGGTTAGGCTGTGGGCCATAGAGAGGGGTCATGGGGACCCAGGGTCCATCCCCTGACACTCAGCCCCAGGCTCCCATTCCTCTGTTACCATCTATTGAGTCATCAGCTGTTCCACATTCGCAAAGGCTTGTCGACTTGAAGGATTGGTATCCTTCAGCCTGACCATCCCTTCCGAGGACAGCCGCTTGAGGGCTGCCTCCTTCCACACCAATTCTGTTGACCTTTCAGCCATTCTGAAGGAGTACCACAAGTTCGCAGATGTGTTCAGCAAGAGCAAAGCCTCAATGCTAGCACTGCACTGTGAGCATGACCTGAAGATTGACCTTGAGGAAGGCACTTCACCACCCTTGGGAACTATGTATTCCCTCTCTACTTCAGAACTCGAGGCTCTCTGGGCATTCTTAGATGAACACCTAGCCTCCAGGTTCATTCGTCCTGCTACTTCTGCTCACGTGGCACCTGTAAGGAAGGGATCCCAGTTACATTATTCCTTTATTATTTCTTGTTGTACCTCCTGTATTTACTTATGTATTGCCTGGAGTTGAGTGAAGGGTCTTCACTCTTCTCCTCATCACGTCGAAATACTAAGTTCTATACAACCTAGCTTTTGACTGTCTTGAGAACTGAAGAGGCACCAAGGTTGGCACCTACACTGGCCTTACAGCACCGGTCCTCTTTGTCCACAAAAAGGACAGATCCCTCTGTCTTTTCATTGACTTCCAAGGGCTGAATAAGATCACCAAGAAAGATTGCTACCCACTTCCCTGCATCTCAGACCTCCTTGATGCACCTAGCCATGCCACTGTCTATACCAGACTTGACCTCCAGCATGCTTACCACCTGGTTCGCATTGCAGCAGGTGACAAGTGGAAGACTTCCTTCCACACACGCTGTAGGGAAAGTTCCGAGGACATCATCAACAACTAAAGAATGACCCTCACATGCATGGACACTTGACCCTTGTATGATAGCAAGTTGGAATGGGAGGAAAGAGTAATTGAAGGAGTTAATCAAGGTTGTGTGTATCACTTGGATTCGACACCATGTTGAAGGTCATGTGACAAGTTAAACACTTTAACTGGTAAGGTGACCACACTTCAGCCTCAGTCTTGGCACAAGTTTCCCTGTGCATGGACATTCACCAGATGTTCCCATGGCTGTGGAACAAGGGGGATCCAACATGCATTACATTTTTATGACATTTTTTTTTTGGACTGTTTATGTTAAAACATACTTTGAAGAACATTTCCTCACATTCTTACACTATATGGATTATATGAACCTATGAACAACTACCTAGAAATATTTTCTAGACAGAACTATATGACACCCTGACTGAGTCATTTCTGATGGAGTCATTTCCAGCTGAGTCATAATATGGTTGAGTCGTTTCTTGAAAATAGAAATGCACAGCCTGAAACCAATTCAGACTGAGTCATACACTGCCCCATCACATCTAACCAAGTCATTTTGGTTGAGTCATATCTGACTAAGTCATCTGGGCAAGTCATTAGGACTTTCTAGAACAAAAGCTTGTAAATACTCTATTGCATGTAAATAGTGCAAAGCATGGGAAAGAAAGGTCTTGAAAGGTATAAAAGGACCATGATTTCGCTCACTTTTCAGCCCCTCAGAGAAGTAAGAAAATAGAGTAATATTTCTCTCAAGCACTTCTGGTTCTCACTCCAGTGTGAAAAAGTGATAAGACAGTTAAGTTTGCCACTGTACAAAAGGCAACAACAGTGTGATAAGTGAGATAGGAGATTTATAGGCATCTAAGTAAGACACTTAGAAGCAGTTTGTTACTACTGAACAAAAAGTGACAGTGTGAAGGGAGAAAATAGTAGTATCTCTCCACACATAGGAGTAATCACTTCCTAAACTAAAAAGTGGTAGAATTAGGTGAATTCTGACTGAGAGCTGAACAGACCAGAGTCGGCTCAGACAGACAGAATTATTTGAACAGCTCCACAGGGTGTTTGATTGTTTGATTTTTCTATAGCACACTAAACTGTTGAAAAAGCAACCAAAACACTAACACAGCACCATACTCAACAGGTACACTCCCCCACAACCAGGAACAGGGAAAACTGCACTCTCAGTTCCGCTCCTTCAACACTATGGTTCCTATGAGTGGCTCGTCATGCCATTCGGTCTCACAAATGCACCTGCGGCCTTCCAGTGATTCGTCAACACAATCTTTGCCAACCTCTTGGACGTTTCTGTGGTAGTCTACCTAGACAACATCCTTACCTACTCAGAAGACATGGCTTCACACCAGGAGCATGTCCGAGAAGTTCTTAGGAGACTCCGCAAACATGGCCTATACACCAATCCAAAGAAATGCAAATTTCATATGGACACTATGGAATATCTCGGATACTGCCTTTCTCCCTCCAAACTCACCATGTCCATCAAGAAGGTTAAAGCTGTCCAAGATTAGCCCAAGCCCTTAAAGTCAAGGATGTCCAGTCCTTCCTTGGCTTCGCTAACTTCTATCAGCATTTCATCCACCAATACTCCAACATTGTGGTCCCTTTGATGTGCCTCACATGTAAAGGAGCCCCCTGGTTATTCTCCAACAACTGTCATTCTGCTTTCAACACTCTGAAAGAAGCCTTCATGTCAGCTCCCATCCTGATGCATTGGGTACCTGATGCCCCTCTCATTGTAGAAACCAATGCCTCCAATTACACAATCTCCAGAATCCTGTCCATCCATTGCGATGATGGAGAGATTTGCCCCATCACTTTCTGCTCTAGAACACTTTCGGTGCCGGAGCTCAATTACAACACCCATGATAAGGAACTGCTCACCATTCACGATGCATTCCGATCATGGCATCACTACCTTGAAGGTTCAGGAACCCCAATCGATGTCGTCACCAACCACAAGAACCTCAAGTATTTCTCTACATGATGGAACTCCATTGTATGGAGCTCCCCCCATGCCATTGCAAAAGGATCCAGAGTCTTTCCTTGTCCCTGTTCCCTTGGTCATGCCACTGCCACTTGCTACTCTTCCTCTGGGTAGTCACCCTGAGAGTTAGGCTTACCGAGTGTTTGTATGAGGCCTCCTACTTGCCTCCACTCTTGTCAGGGGATGACTCTCAGGTCTGCATGACCCTTCCCTATGGCCCACAACCCAGCATGTAGACAGCCTCCCCTGAGGCACAACCTACTGTGGGTAAGAAGATGAGAAGGGAGTTAACTTCTCATCTTCCCACAGTGTCAGGGCATGGTCAGTTATCTGGCTGGCCCCAGTTAGTGTCAGGGCATGCCCTGACATGCCCTGCCCAACCCCCGCTCCACACCATGTCTTCTTCCTTTCCTTCTTTCTTTCCTCTTTCTTTCTCTCTTTCTCTCTCTTACATGGACCACCTTTCCTGCTGTTCAATGTATCACTGGCAGGCATGCCCATTCCCCCTCCTGTATCTTACCATCCCCATATCACTGTCACCACTGCCACGCTCACCTCGCGCCTACAATGGACCCTCTCGGGATCTCCCATGGAGACACCCAGAGAGCCATGGCTGTGTGCGAGGGTGATGTGGTGCACCCCATGTGATCGACCCCACATGTATATAATAACAGCTGGAGTGGGAACCGAAGAAGTAGCCTTCTTCTCACATTCCCACTTCAGACTAAGTGGTCAGGGACACTCACCCTGCGATGGGATCACTGCTATGCATAACCACTATTCGTCCCACCAAGTCCTGCATGCTGGGACCTCACCGCTTTCGGAGCTGTCCCTGACAGTTAGTAAGTTAGGGCACAGATGTGTAACTAGGCACAGCGCTCCTGGTTTAGTCACTGAGGCCAAAGCCCTCCACCATGGAGATGTCTCCTTCATCCCACATCCGGTCTCTGACAGTGGTTGGGTGTGTCAATGACAAGGTCTAGCCTGGAGCAGGGACAGTGGGAACAGAACTGAAGTGGATGAGTGGGGTGAACTTTGATGGGATATAGTGATGTCTGTGGTAGTGGTGTGAGGGAGTGGGGTATTCCAGGTTTGGGATTCCGGGATGTGACAGTTGCCATATTTGGAACACCACATTTACAACACCAAGGGTATGAACAACAACGCAAAATTTAGGGTCTCTCCCCTGACTGATCAGGCTGACAAGTTTAACATCATGACATTCAAGTACTGTTGGATAGTCCAAAATAGCCAAACTTGTGTGCACGCTGGAGGAGATGCAATAGAATAGCGTGGCGACAGTCCCAGCAAATGCCAGAACCTCTGGAATTGAAGACGAGCCAGGTAATTTACAAGGATGGAGATTGGGGAAGGAGGAGGGCAACGTGAAAAAACAAGGACAAGGAAGAACAAGGAGGAGAAGAACGGAGGTTACAAAAACAAGGGAACAACCAAAAATAAAGAAACCTAGAAAAACTAGAGTAAGCACTTGGGATCCAACCCACCAAGAGTAACCAGAGGTCACAACACCCCCCTGCTCAGTGAGACCGAAATGCTTACCGGAAATAAGGGACTCCGAGAGAAAACTACATCAAACATCGCTTTTCAAGCCAAAAGAAATGAGACTAAAAAAGAAACAAAGAAAAATGTCTTCAGCAGAGGACGAGGAATAAGAGGGCCAAAGCCCAGAAGCATGAGTGGATGAATAAACACGTACAGAATCCGTCCAAAGAAATTGACCTAGGTATGCAGTGGCAATAAAACCTGAATCGGCATGACTGTAGCCTTGGAAGGCACAGTATGCGTAAGGCCAACAGCGGGTACGGCACATAAGATGAGGGCATCACCGGGTAATGTGCCATGCGTGAAAAAAGAGCGCTTAGTCCAACCGCACACAAGCCTAATTTAATCTCGTACCTCCATTAAATAACAAGAAAGAAGTGTGACTTGTGGGAACAAGTCACATGGCCTGACCAAGTCCAGCCCAAACCTTCCGGCAATGCCCGGAAGAGGTCGCGCACTAAGCACTATATGTAAGGAATGGGTGGTGGTTGTCAGGTCATGTATATTCTTATTCATTCTTATTCTCGTTGCAAATAAGATACAACAATTGTATATAGTTCTTTACCTTCTTCCATGTCCTGTCAATAATAGAGCTCTATACCGCTTACATTATCGACAGACTAAGGACAGCAGGATCACCAGGGTCGGCACCCCAACCGCCCCTTACAGCTGCCCTCCAACAAGCTGTTCCAAGTACATGGGCATGTCTGAAGTAACTTGTAAGTATAGATCAACCATGACAATCGCTCATTGCTGTCGAACGTTTCACTGGATGAAACATGGCATGTGAACGGCAGTAATGATTTGATGATCATCACATTGTCTGGAATATGACCATTGATGTTGATAGCGCCACTCGTAGTTTAGCTTCCCGTGTTCCAACGCTATTCAGATGTAAACAAAAGAAAGGGTATTATACGACGGAATGAAAAGGAAATGTGCCAGTAGTTTTCTACGAGAAATTGAATAAATCAGTGGAGAAATCCAGAAATAGATGTCTTCCTCATCTGAGAATGAGTGGAAAATGCACATAGTTACATGAGCGGCATAACAAATGATGCAAGACACCATCCAATCCTGTCTTGCTCGTCTCGCCCAACGAGCATACAATCGTCGCCTTCATCCACATAGATCGGAAGATTTTCGTGCGTAGATGGGTGTCCATCCTCGAGGAGAATGTCGACGACATCACCAACATCCAGGGATAGGAAGGGGAGATCGAGGTGGGTAACGCCTTCTGGTGGTCGGAATGGATGGACGCAGGAAACGATATACAAGGTCTCGTGCTCTGCCACTGGGGGATCTGGATCACCGTTTGGCTCTGCACCAGGCGGCTCCCCAGGAGTGACGCTAAGCGCTAGTGGGATCTGGCTATTTTCGCCTTGGTATGAGGGTGACATGCGGAGGCGTTCAGACTCCGGGTTTGAGGAAACAGAGTGAATGCGGCGGGAAGATGACGCAGACGGATAGTCTGGGTAAAATTTGGTTGAGATATCTCGGGAAAAATAATCTTCTGTTTGATCGTGGAACAAATACGTCTGTTGAGAAGCGTCGAATAGTGATTCCCACGTGCCGGGGCCATGGGAAACTGGCGCCCGAGGGCTCGAGAGCTTAGGTTCATGGCCATACGGGTGCACTTGGATAGCAGGGGGTCGTCGCCACATAGGGTATGACCCAGGGGAGATGGGGAAAGCGGGGACATCGAATCGAGAGTTGGTAGAGATGGCGTCGTATCAGGCACATTGATAGGCATGAATCCGTGGAGCATGTCTTTTGCCCTTTTAGCCACATTGTTTTGGTCCCTACCATCCCCCGGTCGACGAGACGTTTCAATGACATGCTCTGTTGGTTCAACCTGCTTTTTTTCTTCCGCCGGCCGTGCAAAACTCGAAGCAAACATGGGACCACCAATACCAACAGACACTGGTAATTCTCTGTCCTTGGTTTTCGTCTTCTTTTGCTCCTGTTTCTGGCGCTCTTTCTCGGCCTTTGCACGGTCCTGGGAAAGTTTGATTGCTGCAGCTTTGTCGGCCTTTTCGCGCCTCTTCTGCTCTTTCCGCTCTCGCTCCTGGGGTGTGAGTGGAGGTCCATTCACGCTGGTGGGTGCATGTAAGGCCGCGGTGGCATCCCAATGTGGATGTGGGCTCATAGAAGAAGACAGCATCGAGCTTCCTGTGCTGGCCCCATCCAATCCCTTATGAGAGGAAGCCGTATTGCTTCGGCTCCGCTTATGAGATGAAGAGGATGATCCACCTGGAGTCGGTACCGGGGAGGCAAGGGCACCAAGTGCTTCGTTCGATAAAGCTGCAATAAGAGATGAAGTGGCTGATGATCGAACCACAGGTACATGAGGGTCGAGAGACGAGCTGGCACCCGATATTCGCGTTCCAACGATCTTTCTAACGATGCTAAAGCCATTGATTGCGAAATCAACGCCTTCCCATCGTTCCCGGAACAACCTGGAGATTTCATGCTCATTTCCATCAACTGTGGCTATGTTTGATGCCATTGGCGCCACGGTTGAGGATGTGGTCACTTCTGGTGATGTGGAAGGACCCGAAGTGTTGTTCCGATCCGGTGTTTCGGGTATAACACCTGAAGGTAGTCTCATTCCCCCAGAAACGCCTGCTCCAAGGGCAAACAACGACCACCGAGTCCAGCATTCTTCCCAAAATCTAGCCTGAATCTTGGACGCTTTGAGAACTATTCCTGCGAAGCCACGGTCGAATAAATCTAGGAAGATCGGCATCTCGGCGCGAAGCTGTGCTTGGAGCGCCAAAAATGTCTTTGAGGATGCGAGGAGATATGGAGATCTATTCTTCGAGTAAGGTGTACATAGGTGCTGGACGTGTAGAGGATGAAGAGCAATGCAATGTCGAACGAGTGTAAGCGGCCGTGAGAGCGAACCGATCAGTGTGGTCAGGGTGGGTTGCATCGAAGATTGTAGAGTCAAGTCCTGCAACAATGTCAGCCCCCAACCTAATAACAAGAACCAAAACTGGCCTATTCACCAGGTCTTGCCAAAGGGCTATTAACCCCCTCATCATCTCGACGAAGCTTTTTAGGGCATCGTCAGATTTCCCAGCGTTCCCCAGACTTATATCACCAATGACAGCACTAAACCCCACGCCCCAGGCGCCGAGGGAAGTGAACGCGTCACGCACACTGCGGGCCCAATCTACCACCAAACACTTGAAAAAGCCCCGTAACGTTATTTCGGCGAGCTTCATCCTATCTTCCCAGCCAGTAAGTCTAATAACATTATTGACTTCTATACGCGGGTTCTATTGGAAGAACTTACTCATCAATAGCAATTCGAATCTCCTCAGCGGCAGCAGGAGAAGTAGGAGTTCTAAATTCAGTCGTGTCAGCAGCATGTACAGCGCAGGTGCCTCGGAATGGGTACTGACATTGAAAAGTTTGTCTTCAGCTTCGTTTTCAGACTTTGAATCCTTGTCAAAGGATTCTGAATGACATCCTCCGTCCCAGGAGCGGGAGAGGCACGGCTCGCTCCAACTCCCGAGCTCTTCGGCCTCTTCGGTGTGCCCTTCCCACTAGCTAAGTTCCGCGCAAATGACATCAATCCTGAGCCGGTATTCCCATCTGTATGAGTACTCGCTGGAGGAGGCGACGGCGCAGGGGGTGGCAGGGGTGCAGCTCCGAATCCGTAAGCTTCCAAAACTACCTTGACCACTTCCCATCGCCGACGGGCCTCATTCACATCTCGAGCAACCCTTTCCATCACACCTTTTGCCCGCATGAGCGAAGGCAAGTCTGGATGGTGGGGGATAATCCGTTCTGTTGATTGGATAATTGCGTGGAGGAGTAATGGGTATTTCAGGAGACGTTGTACGGGCTATGAACAGCACCATGAGTACCATTAAATATCAGGGTAGTGAGGCTCCTACTTTAATTAGAAGAGAAGGTAAGTCCCATGCATGAGTATGTCGTTCGGTCAATGCTCGGGTCTTCGCCAAATAGGCTTTCATGTCAGTAGTCATGCCATATGGGCGATCAGCCTTTCCGAAAGAACCAGGAATGGGGCTTGGGGAGGAATTGGAAGCTATCGGAGCCATCAACAGTTCGAGACGCGATATTGCAAGCGGATGCCGGGTGATGTATGTGGTATACAGCTTCTTTATTATCGGTGCCTAGACCAGATTTAAGGGCCGTCAATTCCGAAGCTAGTTGATGCTTACCACCTCCAAAAACAATGCCCCAAGATCATCCATTCTATGGCGCTCTAAGTCGACGTCTGTTTCTTTCTCATCAAGAATATTCCGAATTGCACTTTCTATGCGCTCCGAAAAGCCATCGGAAAAAGCTGCCATTTCCTCTGTGTTTGTGAATATTATCCGAACGTCCTCTGGTGTCATTGGAGGTTTCTGTGTTTCATTTTTAGTGGATGATGTGTCGCGGGTGGCATTGGAATGTGGTTGGCCAACAGAAAGTGGCTCAGATGACGGGATCTGAATACTGGCTGGGAGACCGAGTGCCAACGGGATGTAAATGTGTCGCATCAGTGCCAGGTCACTTGCATACGCCTGCTCGGATGTTAGGAGCTCTATCATAGCATGCCGTCGTTGAGAAAGTGCTAGCTGTGAGTCATGCTCAGATGTTGATCGAACACCTGAAGCCGAAATGATAACTAATGAAGACGAAGTGGGGACGGGTGGGATGTCATGACTAGACAACGCAGAGTCGTAGCCACTTGAAGTAGTTATCGTCGACTGCATTGATGATGTAGCTGACGCGCGTCTTGGGGTAGATACCGCAGGATCCTTCGAAGATGGGGAAGGGGGAGAATATCGTACTGAGGAGGTAGCGCCGGAAGGAGGGATAGGTCCGGCATGTGAAGAGACAAGGACAGCGGAGATCGACTGGCCACGAGAGGGAGTCCCAGGGCCTATCGAAGTTGCCTGGGTACCATTCAGACTTGCTGTACTCCGTAACGTCCTTAGAGGGGATTTAGGCGGGAGTGAAGGGGGCGACAATAATGCTTCATTCCGTACGCCTGGCTCAGCCATTGCAGCGGCCGGCATCGGTCACAGTTCAGCCCTGAAACCAGGTACTTTCACAGAATCAGGCGCTTAAGCTTACTGCAGGGGTAATCCAACCTCCCTCAACGCAGCAAGCGTGTGGCCATGATTTGATTTGATTACGTAAGCAACGTGCGAATGCCACGATTGAAATTCCCACTTGAGTTCTTGCAACTTGATAGCAAAACGCGAAGAATCTCCCAACCATTGAAGTCAATACATGTTCCTCTAAGATCAGGGTTCCATCAATCCCGTCAAAAAATCCCGCGACTAACACAAGCGCTCCACCGGAGTTGGCCGAGTGCATCTCAATCGATTGCTTCCAGATGGTTTTGCTTGGGATGAACAAACCCGCAGCTTGCGAACTCCAACTCATGCAACCTATCGCTTCTCGATTCTTGTGTTGTAACGTCTCTTCTCTTGTAGCGTCACATAATCAACGCGATCTACAGGATGCATGCTTGCTAAACAATCGCCAGCGTGGCTGGTCGTCTTGCCGATTCAATTTTCGCAGTCACTCTATTCATTCCTAATTGTGACACATCAACCTATATTGAATGCTCTTCGTCTCCGAATTACTGTAAAGTAATGAGCAATGTGTGCGCGGGCACGCTCCGCCGACCGGGCACCGATTGACGCACACTCTCATTGGGTGATGACCCTTACTTCTTCACCTGTTTGAGTTGCGCTCTCTTATGTCATCGCCCATTTGGGTTGGGCTGGATTGGGCCATTACCTTGCACGCTCATGTCCTCATCCATCTCCCAACCATGTCGAGGAGGAATGAAGTTCTTTGGTTGCAATCACTGGTGTAATGTCGTTCATGCGGCGGGATTCGTGCACTGGTCATGCAGGTTTACCTCATATCGTCATGTACTACAACACCCAAATCATGGCCTTCCTTTGGATGGTTTTAATTCGAGGTGGGTGTTGTCATACTTGATTATTATCTCACTCGGATCCCGAATATCAACTTCAGATACCAACCCTCTGTCGTTGTACCCTCCCTGAATAACAATGGCATTTCTCCCGTTCGACCACAGGTTTCTACTTCCTCCATGCAGCTGGATTGGGGCACACGACATAGGTCCACTGTGTCATGTCATCATCTTGTCCCGCTCAAGTCCTCCTCTAATGCATATATGCCTGCTGATTACTGGCGTCCTCTTTCCTTTACTCCGACTTCAGAGCGTGCAACCGGATCCAGCGTATGTGATAGGCTGTCTGTTGCTAACGTTCTGCACTCTCTACTATTACCACAAGTTGAGCATTGCTTGCCTGTCTGTACCATTACGATTCTCATGACCTAAAACTATTCCACCGCATAAGAGCTTAGCAACCAAAAGTTTCCCCGCCTAGTTACACCACCACCCGGGGACCCGGACCATCTCCTTTAGGCTGTCCTGATGAGCTCCTTTATGTGTCCCTAGTCGAGACCCAAAGATCAGGAATCGGCCTGTCCTCCGCGCCATGTCATTTGGGGTTGGGACGGGGGATTTCCTGTGTCCTGTCCGTTTAGTTATTCGAAAATTGATGTTTGTGCGCTTGGATGCCAACATCGGGAACACCTCCCCCTCCCTCGACTCGAAAATGAGAAGCTCCACACTTAATACTCAGCGTTTGTATTGGGATGATGGTTCTACCCTGTAAGAAGTGATCGCAGGTGGGTCACAAGGAGAAAAGATGCTGGGGGATTTCGACAGCCCAACAACCGAAACGGAAGATACGATCCCGGGAATGAACGGGTAGGAGAAAGTTGTAAGCGGCGATCTGAATCCCGCAAAGCGCTTGTGGTCAAAATCATTTACCTTATGTGGCTGTGCAGCGGTCTCCGCTCTTCAAGTCAAGAATTTTTTTTTGGTGCGAAACGCTTTGGCCATTTGCGGGGGACCCTAACTTTGCCATTGTACCGCCATTGAATCCATCTATAAAATGGCATGGGATTCTTTGAGGTCAATATCTTTCCCCCTCCTTATCTCCTCACAGCTTCATCGTCAGCTTTAATGGCCTCCTGCGAGGAACAGACAAAGGCCTCTACTTGGCTCATCACTGGGTAAGATGGGCAGTGTCGTGTTTTTACGTGAGTGCGCGCTGAGTCACCCTCCCCTTACCCAAGCTGCTCGCGCGGTATCGGACTTGAGTGTATCCGCCAGTTAAGCACTCGACTCTCGGGAGAAGACATTCTCATTGCCACATGCCGCTCACCCCGCTCGGCCGATCAGCTCGAAAGGACTCTCCACACTTTCAAGGCTAAGACCCACATCCTGCAGCTCGATATCATTGATGAAGAGAGCGTGAAACGTGCCGTCCGCGACACGGAGGCGATCGTCGGGGAGAGAGGAATTGATTATCTCCTCAGTAACGCTGCTATCGTTAGTTTCCCCTTCAGTTTTTCACTACTCGCCAGTGCTGAGTCTATTTTTTCAGATTCTTAACGATAACTTGACGAACTGGAACTTCGATGAATGCATGTCAATATTCAAAACATGTGTTGCCGGGCCTACCCTCGTCGCTACGCATTTCATACCACTTGTATCGAAGAGCAGGGAAAAAGTTTACGTCAACTTTTCGTCGAACCTCGGCTCGGTCACTACCGCATGGAATGACATTTATCTTTCTTATTCGATGGCCAAATCGGCCGTCAACATGCTCGTTTGTGGTTTTCACCAAATCGCACATCGATCCACGTCTGACCTATTGGTTTTTCAGTCGGCGAAGATGCAGCAAACCTATCCTGCTATGAAAGTTGTTAACATACATCCCGGTTGGGTGAAGACAGGCGGGTTCCCTTGAACTGTTGACCAGCACTCCTGGCTAATGAATCGTTGTCGTTAGATCTTGGCGGTCCAGACGCCCAAATAGAGACCACCGAATCAGTCGAGGGCATGTTAAAAGTCCTTCAGGATGTCACTAATGGAACAAAGGAGACAGCAAGAAAGTTCTGGGTCTACGATGGCACGACGCTACCCTTCTGAGCTCCGAGTTCAAATGTTCGAGTACCTGTGAAACTGTGTTATTTGTGTATGGCCCGATTTGTGATGTTTGTCATCAAGAGGTGTATTATTTCACTGTATTCAGTCAGAGGAATTCACGGCGTCGTAGCCAATGGTTCGGCATTGCAGGAATGAAATATCTCGCTTCGCTGAAGGTTGCTTCGAAAAGCGAGGGATAGGGGCTGAGAAACGGCCAGCCAGGGTCGCAGGGTGCAGCTAATCCGAACAACGAACCAAACTTATTCATTTCCTTCACTTTTGACGTCCTCCCTGTGCCAAGGAAGGTCCCAACGCTCGGCTGTAGACCAGGGCGAAGCAGCAATTGACGCTACTTCAGATCTGCGCACAGGATCTCAACCCAGCATATCGCCTATCTTTACCATTCGAGGCCATATATATAAGAAATGTCCTATCGATGATAGCAGCTCAGTTGGTCAAGCTACTGCATTTCGATCCGAACTTTGAGGTCACAGACATAATTACTGATTAGCGCACAAACAGTCAATGAGCCTAGAAGCATAATTGATTGGGATTTAATCGAGGTACGAGATTAACCGGGTTATCTCAAAAAATTTGAAGTCCCGCTAATTCTCTTGTGCTGTCCGTTTGCTCACAAGTGATGCGACTGTCAGATTGCATGGTGGCCATCCCAACCGAATACCCTGCAGGTTGTGCGACATCTCCAGGAGTACAACAGATCGAGCCTGGGACCAAGGACAGCTGGGTCTTACACATTTAATTGTGCATTATTGCTCTTGCACCGTGGAGATACGACCCCCAGTGACATGCATATATACACAGACGTACGCTCAGATGCACATGCATGTGGAGTAATGTACATCGCCGATCTTCCCTTGAAGTTGTCATGTAGGTGTATCATGGCATGCAAGAGGCTTCAGAAAACGAATCCTATATGATTATCACCCATATTCGCATACCCCATCCCCGAGTATTATGATCTCGGAGATATTGCATCAGCACCGTCGCCAGTTCTTCTCGCCTACTCTTGAGACATATGTGCTGTGTACATACGTTAGCGCGTCCTGGCATCCCGAGCCGGCAGCCGAAGAACTTTCGGTATGCGATGACTTCTCAGAGTTATCCCCGACGTGACTTCTTCATGTACTTAATGCCCCTGTAGTTCGGCGACACCTTAGAGCACTTGTCTCTGGCGCGAATCATGCAAGTTGGTTCCAAACAAGTCAAGAGCCTCGCCGTGAGAGGAGTCACCGGAGTTATCCAGGTCCTGAGCACAATAAAGTCCGTTTTGCGCTACTTACATTCTGGGCCTACGTCTCAAAAATTGAGAGTGTCCTCCGTCAAACATGGGAAAGCAATGAGTGCTTGGAGTGCGAGGTGTTGGAGGCAACAGACTGCAGCACATGGTGCCGGATTTTACGTTCCGCCTATGAAAGGACCCACTTTCGTCTTACAACACGTTCCGCTCAAAACGCGCTCCGGCCCCTTGTCAGGATCTGAGGTCTTCCTGCACGGCTTTCCAGATGTGTTCCCAGCCGTGATGAAGATGGATGTCATCCGTTGGTTTCGTGATGCGGGTTCTAAGGTGTGGGCTAACTTGTAAGAGAGAAAAGAAGAAATAGAAAATAAAGTGACGTTGAGCTGGTACTGTCGAAGTAGACTATCTCAGCCGCGCGTGGCATCCTTTCCGTTCATCCTGGGTCTCTCCGCCCCCTCTGTGCTTCTCCGTCGCCCTGGATCTCTTCAGGAAGTCCGCGAGTCTGAGGGCTTCCCTATGAGCCACCCGTAGAGCCTCGGTCTAACGTGTGTCTGTGTCTCCTGTGTACAGCTAAGATGTGTTGTCTGGATTCGCCTAAGTGTGCGTGTCCAGTACGGAACTGTATTAGACGGAAAACTCGGCAATGCGAGTTCGACTGTCACGTGCCAATTTGGCGCTTAGACTGGCACTGTAGATGGCGGCAAATATTCAAGACTCGATATTACTCTTTGGTGATTCTATTACCCAAAGTGGGTGGTGTGAAGGAGGATTCGCACATTTGCTTGCTGGTGTGTATTCCCAATCCATGAGAAAGCCTGAATTCTTACTGGTTACCATCTCTTGTAGCTGAATATAACAGAAAACTCGATGTTATCAATCGTGGATTAAGTACGCGTGCTTCCTTGATTCGGGAGGCATGCTTAACTTTAATTAGGTGGATATAATACTGAGTGGGGCCTAGCTGCATTCAAGCATGTTCGTACGGGAGTTATTTCCTGAGGCTATTAACCACCCCTGTTCATAGATTTTTGCGCCGAGGGAAAAGCAGCCCTCGCTTCCAGTCGTTAGATTACTTACCATATGGTTAGGTGGCTGATTTTTCCCGCCCCACACGTCATTTATGGCTCATCACGCACACAACAGGGGCGAACGATGCAGCACTGCCGGGAGATAAGCAGCATGTGAGTCCGCCTTGCCTTGTAAACAAGCAGTTTCAGACTTGTCTCCCTCGGACAGGTCTCGTTTCATCAATACATGGAAAACATTCATACAATGGCATCTATCGTTCAGTCGCCCACATCTCCGTATTATTCCCCTAGGACTCGTATCGTTCTTCTAACGCCCCCGCCTGTGAATCCAAGTCAGTTCCTCCAAGGCTTGAACCGAACACCAGAACATACCAAAAGATATGTCGATGGTGTGAAATTGGTGGGAGAGGAACTCAATCTCCCCGTCGTGGACGTGTGGTCATTGTTCTGGGAGAAAGCTAGCGAGAAACAGGAAGGCCTTGTTCCTTTCTTAAGCGATGGACTGCACCTCACGAAAGATGGATACAAGGTTTGTTCTGGATCTAAGATCATCACATTTGACGCAATATCAAACAGCCAATCACCTATATTTGCTAGATGGTGTTCGATGCTTTGATGGAAACGATTAAAACCTCTTACCCTGAACTGACCCCCGAGAAACTACCACATGTTTTCCCTTGGTCAGTATATGGTATCCAGGTTTTCTATGCTATGCACTTAACAGATGCATTATCCAAGCTGGGACCAATTAGATCCAGATAATATCGGTCCCTGCGCGCGCACATATCAGACGCAGTGCATTTCAAGGAATCCCCCTAATTGATCTCAAAACAGGTTTTTCTGAGCCATTCTTAGAATATGCAACATCTCTTCAGTTCACACGTAATTTACGCGATAATTTACGCCAAATGACCATCCGCTCACGTCGGAATAGTTCACGCGTATTGTTTTTGACATCGTTTCAGGTCCACCGGGTATGCAGAGCATCGAACCCTAATGAATTCCGAGCGTTTTTGCAGATACGAAGCCTTATTCTGAATTAAAATTAATTTCAACAGAGGCAAGTCATTAACCGCAGAGAGTAGTAAGACCTACAAGATGATTCTCCAAGTGCAAATCACCCGCCTCATGTTTCTCCAACACGTCTCTCTTGTGCATGAGGAAGGGTTTCTGTGTATGCCCGCAATATCGAGTGTCTATTTGGTAAGCTGAAGATTCGTGCAATATTGCGCCCCAATTTCTCAAGATTCGTAAGCGGCGGCAACATAACATCATAAATTTAAATTTAATGGAGGCACGAGATTAATTGCTAGGTTATGCCGTCATCCGTGCGCATTATTCAATGCCTAATCCTCTAGACTGATCATCCGCGATGTTCAGTTTAGTTTTTCTTGGTTGTCTGGTTTGCAAGTCTGGTTCTGATTTCTGCTGCATGATCGGTACGTTGGTTTATCTTTTTCTCTTTAGGCGCGTCCGCGGTACGCTTCGGCCTCCGTGCCATCTTTCTTTTATGCGCGCCCGCTGAGTGCTTCGGCCTCCGTGCCTTCTCTTTTGCGTCCGCGGTACCTCTTGCGTCCGCTGCACGCTATTGTTTTATAGCCTTTTTTCTCTCTCTTGCGTCCGCGCACGCTGGAGTTTGTCTTCTTCTTCCTATGACTCCGTCGTATATTACCAACTAATTTTCTTATCAGTTCTGGTTAAGATGTTTGGTTGGCGTTGAATGTTCGGTCTTGCATTGGTTAAGGCAGTTTAGCCTTGGTTACCCTTTGCAAGTTGGATCCCGGATGTTTACGGTGGCTCTTCTTTTTTTGGCTGATCCCTTATTTTTGTAACTTGACTTCTTCTCTCTTGTTGGAATCTCCGTTGTCATTCTCAGTCGTCTTCATCGTTACCCTCCACCTGCCTCATCGCCTCCTTTTTTCTTATCTCTGTATTTACCGGCTCGCTTCAAATCAAGAGGCTTCCTGTCGGGGCCGTCGCCACGCTATCCTTGACGCATTCGCTCACACACAAGTCAAGCATCGGGTTGACGGCACACTGGAAGGGCTGCTTGTGCCGCTGTGGCCTTGCTTGGGAATAAACATGATCTGATGCTGTCAGTCACACTGCACGTTCCACCAACATAATGTTTTATTTTGGAAACTAGCAGGTGGAGACTGGAGCGCTGACTTTTGGACGGGTGGCGGAACGAGACATCACAGAAGAGACGCAAAAAGATGATCAACAAAGAATAGATTTAGGCACGCTGCGATGGCGTCATGGATATTGGGAATTCGCGTCCATCAAGATATAGCAGCGGGTACATATGCTCACCATTGACCAGTCTCAGTATACTTGCACGATACAACATGATGGACTGCACCCCACGTTGCCCCACTACCATCAGGGCGTGGTTCAAACCAGCTTCAGCCGAAGATCACGCCAGAGTTTCATCATATCCCTTTCTAGAGGCAATATTGGCTCCTTAATGTACACCACCTTAGGTACGCGATCAGACATCTGTGTGGCTCAGTTGCTAGGTTGGTCAACCATTGATTTGTAGCGTTAACAAAGCAGTCGATTTCTAGTAGAAGTCCAGTGGTGAAACCGAATGACAACAGGCTTTCGAAGGGGAAGATAAAACTCGGGCCAGTTTGGACAGGGTGATAAGTGATTTAGGTGCGCGGTAATGTGTCAGACTTCATAAAAGTCAGGATAGGAGACAAAATCTTCCAGCCCCTTCGTCCTCACGTGGTGGCGGTGGACGAATCTCTGAGCCAAGAAAAATTCGAAACCGTTAGCAGACCAAAATACGTAAATAGCGACAATTACGATAACAAGAATAGTGCCAAAAAGCTGCGGATGATGTTGTGCATAGATCGTGAGTAAGCCGTCACGGTGGACAGGAACAAAGTTGATGCATACCGCATATGTCGCGTATGCCGCTGGTTTTGGGGAGAAAGTTTGTATTGCGTCGCTAGCAGAACTATGGGGAACCGTGAGGAGTTGGACAGAGACTACAAGGAGGACGATAGCAGCGGCCACGGTCGCCAGAGCCCCATACTGTAGAATGTCGATCACGAAATCCCAAAAGAGCGGTGTCGCAAAAGGGTGATTTGAACGTTGGCTGCACCAAGTCAGCGCGACTTGGACTGAAGTAATAATCACTAGGCCGATCATGAAAAGGGCAAATGAATAGCACATATACGAGATGTTTCCCCTTGAGGCGCTTATTTAATTGTGCGTGTTAACAGGGGGTTTAATGGAGGCCCCAAAATGCGTACCTCATGATAGATGAATAGCTCAAACCAGCACCGAGAACACAGATGACAGACATCGCGTTGAAGAACCCCGAACGTGCCTCGAGGGCTTCCTGAGAACATAACGGTTTGCACACGACCAGCAAGGAGGTGGATACAACCTTACTTTCCCCCAATCAGAAACGCCTAAACCATAGATAAGCGCCGTCACCGTCCATTATTGTTTGAAGGCACACTCACCTGCATAGCCTGTCAACTCCTTGTTGGTCTGAGTCCCGGCAGCTTCGCAAATTTCGTGGATCTCTGCAATTATCGCCGCAATCTTGGCGGAGGTCATTAACGGAACAACTGAGTAATGATGTCCAATTCATCTACCTGGTCCTTCACAAACTGGGAGTCACCCACGCTGCGTCGCCATGCCTCAGTCCGTACTCGTCTCAGTTCTCGTACTCGTCTGAGCCCGGAGCTGAAGGCCTAGGAAAGGAATGTGGGGATTCGCTCCTGGGAACTAGTGGATATGTTGCGAACCTCATCTTCTTCCTCATTGTTCGGTAACGCATCTTTCAAGTCTTGAAGAGCTCTATGCTCGTCCTGGGCCAAAGCTTGTTGCTAACACAGTCAATGTTAGACGCACAGGGGATTGTATGTAGCCCAACATATTGAACGTACGATTGATTTTAAATGTTCAAGTCGATTCTTTCTCTCTTGGACCAAGGCCTTCCCTAATTCTAGATGGTCTTGCTATGCATGAACAACCATATTATTTTCGGCATCCTGATGGTATTTTGAAGAGAACTGACCTTGGCATGTAGGTATGGAGGCTGGAGACTCCAGAGGAATAGCATTTCTTGCAAACCGCCATGTGAAGCTATTTTTGCATAAGGAACGAAAACAGCCCATAAACTAATCCTGAGGGCCCAATGGTAAGGAGGAAACTTTATTTGTGGTAGCGGATCTTTTCTCATTGAGTTCTAATGAGGTGGGATGAGGAAGGTTCGATCTTAATGAAATAGCGCTTACGAGGGTCACAATGGGTAGCCATACAAATAATACCACGAGATTCAAAGGCATAAAAATGGTCAGGAGTAGGATCCAGTGCAATAATTGGGCAAGGTGCACTGAATAATGTCGCAGTGGTTTTTCCCATTCGGCTTCGACATACCGCTGGGCCATGTCTAATAATTCGACCTTGCGGAAATCGACGCATTCATGTACTGGACCCTGCACTACTGGCAACCCCCCACCAAATGTTTGCGATCTACCGAGCACACGGCACCGATATGATAAATCTTTCTTTCGATCTCGTTGAAGGTATTCATAGAAGGTAAGAGGACTGATATCACTTTCAGGAGTCTGAGCATTTGAAGGATTAGGGTCGTCAGGTGTCTGCACCCGCACATGCTGATAAAATAATTTCGGTGGGTAGATCTTCGATACGAAAGATGAAACTTACTCTCGCAGGTCCGATCATGTCCCTGGTCCCTGTCAAGGTAAGGAAGAATTCAGGGTGGTGGAAAAGGATTGACACACAAGGGGGGTTTGGCCTTGTGAGAGGGGACGGCATCCATATGCAAGATCCCTCCCCTAAGTACCCATCAACACGAGGCCCGAGTAGTACGTCGCTGATCTTGATTATTCAATTTCCCTGGTGCGCGCGCAATTTATACACGTTTGAGCGCATTGATATCACCTTTTCCAGCACGTACCTGGGTCAATCATGTCCAATTGCCTGCCTCCACATGCACATGCATAAAGTGTAATACAGATAAACAGCTTAATTAGGGCAGTTCTCCCAAACGAGGCTATGAACTCGCTTCCGACCAGTTTGGTTGATTGTACTGGAACTCCGTTCAGTGCCTTTGTTCACCAGTTCAGAGCACTTTGCCGACCGAACTGAGAAAGTTTGCACCTCTAAGCTGCAAAGGTGCCTGTCTGTGACCCGCTGAATACATGCCTTGGTCTTCCCTACAGTCTACGTGCGGACTAGTGCTGTTGCCAATGACAATGGGATTGACAACGTTATACACAGAATCCTCCAAATTATTACAGTTCCAAGTACAAGATGCGTGGTTCGAAGTGCCTGTACGTATATGTTAGTAGTACTTCCGGACAACTCGGTGCACTTGCGAATGCTGGAGCCGATGACGGATTGACATTGCGTTCGTGCTCCAGAGGAGGGTATGTAGATACCTGGAGTTCAGCTGGTTACATTCAGTGTTCCGGGCGCTTATCCCTCACGGGGTAACCGAGGAAATTCGAAATACAAACAAACAAGACCTGCACACACAATGGGGATCTTTGTGACGGCGATGCTTGGAAAAGGTCGCAGTCAGAATATTTGCTGTGTTTTCTTCATTCATGGTGTGAAGTAAGCCGGTTTTCGTGCCAGGTGGATATACGAGGGGAGCCTTTACAACGGTGCTTCGGTCTAACAGGGCATAAGTAATAAGAGAGATGTGCTGCAAGATGTTGCCTCTACCATAAGCCTCTAGAAAGCCGTGACTGTCAGTTGCCCCACCAACCCAGAGCTGGCAAATACCGCTTTTACGTAAGTGGCCGAACGCCAAAGTCCGAATTGCGAACACAGCCACACACGTAAGGACTGGGCGCCTCATGCCAATTACCAATTCGCTGACAGTGGTGACGATGATTTGTCATACACTTGTCGCATTGAATAAGCGCGTGGGTGATTGTTGAATGATGTTTGTGTGCCATATACATAACCGAATAACATTCGTCAAGTAGCAGGGCAATCTGAAGCTCCCTGCTATTATTCCATGTAAGCCGTCGGCTCCGACTTTTCCTTGTGATTGGGTGCTGGGATGAGTCATTCGATCTGTGGGAATAAAAATCTAGGTGGGAGCACTTTGCGCTTCCTCCAGACTCTTCTCACCCCTCCCCTCCTCAACTAGCCTTTGTCTTTCCTTGCGTTCATAGCTATGGAGCATCAGCCACAAGAGACAACGCCTCTTCAACCTCATCTGAGGGCCGAAGATACAACTACCTGGAACGCAACGAAAGATATAAAACGGACTCCCCTGCCAAAGAAGCAGCTTGCGATACTGTTCCTCCTTCTATTCTCGGAGCCCATTGCTGCGTGCTGCATATTTCCATTCATTTCCCAGGAAAGCTACTTAGCATATTGCAAGCGTATCAGTCTAATCTTACGTTATCACAGCTTGTGGATGAACTAGGTATAACGCATGGTGATCCAAAGGCAACTGGATACTACGTCGGGTTCATAGTCAGTTGTCGCAGCTGTCACCTTTACCATTCACTAACCTCTTCAACTTTTTGTAGGAGTCGCTGTTCTTCATTGCCCAAGGTAACCACGATCTACTGTCGGATACAAACGAGACCACATGCTCATCTCATACCAGCTCTTACTGTGCTCCAATGGGGCAAAGCCTCTGACAAATTTGGCCGTCGTCCGATTCTCCTTATTGGCCTTCTAGGCCTCTCATTATCCATGATATCGTTTGGACTCTCTAAGACGTACACACAGGTTATCATAAGTCGTTCAATTGCAGGCTTCCTTAACGGAAACGCCGGTGTCGCGAAAACAATGATAGCTGAGATGTCTGACGACACGAACCGAGCTATTCTCTTCACGTTCCTCCCTGTAGCATGGATATCTGGATGCACCGTTGGTGAGTGTTTCCCCATCTATGATATGAGATACCATCTCCTGATGCAACTCCCGAATGGTTAGCCCCCTTTGTCGGAGGGTCGCTCCAACATCCTGCGGAGCGCTTCCCCGCTTATTTTGATCATCCTTTTTGGAGAAGATATCCGTATTTTCTTCCGTGTTTTGTCGCTGCATCTTTCCCTATCTTTGCTTTCTTCATAGGACTCATGTTTTTGAAAGAGGTTCGTCCAACCCAGAAAGAAGCCCTTGTCTACTCTCTATTCAATCCTCCCTGGCACTTAGACTAATGAATCTGTGCGCCGCGTACCAAGAGGAGCCTCGTATGGGTCGGTTTCATCGGAGGATCGCTTTGAGTCGACACCACGCAATTCATCTACTCCTACCCTTCGTGAAGCGATCACCAAACCTGTGGTCATTGCCATTGCAAATTACGCAGCCCTCGCTATAATTGATATATCATTATTCGCTATCTTCACGGTGTTCCTCGCCGTCCCTCTTCACGCTGGTGGTCTTAATCTCCCTCCCCAGGTTATCGGGAATATTCTCGCTTCCCTCGGTGGAGTCAGTGGCGCTACACAGTTTCTAGCGTTCCCTAGAGTACATAAACGATTCGGCGGGAAAAAAATGTTTACCTTCTCGATCTCCTTCTCATTTCTGCTATTAGCTTGTTTTCCGATTATACACGTAGTTACACTAGTCTATCCTGGATCATGGATTAAGTTCGCTATCATTGGTGTGATGATGGTTATATGGTCGGTATATGATATGGGATATGGTTCGTTTCCTCCTTCATTCCCATATCCTTCCTCACGCTCAACACTTCCTGAGTAGCATCCGTTTTCCTGTTCATAACTGCTTCTTCGCCATCACCGTCCCTTCTGGGAACGGTAAACGGTGCAGCCCAGACGATCATCAGCTTGGCACGCGCATTTGGGCCCGCTGCGGCCACAAGTCTGTTTGCTCTTTCAATAAAACATGATTGGCTGCGAGGATACGGTGTCTTCTTGTGCCTGACTCTGGCCCCTGTCGTGGCGGTTTGTCTGTCAACTTTGCTGCCGAATGACGTGGAGGCTAAGATAAGTAGGGATGAAAGTGCTTAGAGTTGGACTCTCAGCTACATAGGCGTTTCTTGTCAATAATGCATCACGATCGCATAGATACGGAACAATCTTGGTTATCAGTAGAGTGAAGCCGTGATGCTGATGCGCGGCCAATATATCAATGTGATGTTTAGCTTGACATTGGCAAGAGGTTCGTCTAATGAGTCGTTGGTCGTGACGTCGACGCTTCTTGAGCGATCCCATCGCCCAAATATGAAGCTTATGGTGGTTGGAATCCCTCCAAGAAGAAATATAAATCGGTACAGAGATTCCCATTGCCAAACTTTCGAATGCAATGTGGAACGTCATCATGGCTAGTACTTTCAGGACTAATGATTCGGGGGGAGCCGTGCACATCTATGGGGCCCCAGGGACTATTTCATTGTGCGCAAGAGGTATTCCGTCAAGAACAGCTCTCACAGACCTGACCATTAACTTTCCATGGGACTGATGGGTTCAATGAGAACGCAACTCACGATCCCCGTGTTGCGCTGCTCTCGAAGTGTAGCGTTGGCGGTCCAGCCCCAGTCGATTGACCGTAGTTGTTATCAGCAACACGGTGGATGTCTGATCAGGATATCGCAGATTGTTGGGCATCGCGCTCCCGTTGCCAGCACCAGCAAGGTATCAGCACTGCCACCACGCGGCGTCCCGATCAGCTAAGCTGTCTCAGTCTCTTCAGCCCTCGCCGTCGACAGCTTCAAACCCTCATTTGACAGCGTCGACATGGTCGTGCTTGGAGATGCGCTTGTCATCGAGCCGCCATTGATAAATTCTTCCTGTCCCTGGGCTTCCAACTTGGAACAGTTAACGGAGCTCTACCGGTCGCCTTACACCGGTGCCATAACAACACGGACTGCGACCATGAACGGGTTCGATGAGGACCCGAACGTTCAAACCGTATGTAGCGATCACTCCTGATGCACCACATAACATCACTTCTCCACCAACAGGTGGCATTCCATAGGACCTCGTACTCTTCAATTAACTCATACGGATACTCTCCTTTCCCGCTCCAGCAGTATCTCTCCTGGTTAGAGGAAATCATCGAGTCTCATCCATCATCCAACAAACCATTTATCATCAGTATCACGTCCTCACTCCCCGACGAGCTAGCTACGATGCTTGATAAGATCCTGGCTTTCAGAAGAAGCGTCCAATATCTCAGGGGGAATGGGAAAATGATCGAGATTGGTGTCGAACTCAACACCAGCTGCCCTAACATTCCCAATAAGCCACCTCCGTCCTACGACATGGTAACTCTGCTGCCTCTCCTGGAGGTACTTTCTTCGTTCCATGAGCGCCAGCTTCAAGGGGATCCCCCATTACCGTTTTATATCCCCATAGGCATCAAGTTACCCCCTTATGTGCACAATGGTCAGTTCACGGAGATGGTGAGCACGCTTCGTATTCTAAAATCAGCTTCGGGGCGGAATGCGCACCCTATATCGTTCCTTACGTGCACGAATACACTTGGTTCGAGCCTTCTATTCCAAGATCAGATCGAGGGTGCACCGACTCGAGTGGCAACCGAGTTTGCGCTGCCATCTCCCACGGGACACGGAGGACTAGCCGGAGAGGCCATCCATGCGCTGTCATTAGGGTATGTACACATTGGCATCCACAAAATCTCGTATGTATCATCTAGAGATGCACATTAGGAACGTCCAGGCTTTCAGCCGTGAACTTGAGAGGGCGTCATCTGATGATGTGCGCCTTTCTGGGATCAAGATTATTGGAGTCGGAGGCGTCACGAATCGTGAGGCAGTGTTAAGAATGAAAAGGGCCGGTGCGAGCGTAGTAGCGTGTGCTACGGCTCTGGGGAAGGAGGGCGTCATGGTCTTTGAAAAATTGAACGGCCCATAAATTTAGTTCCCCTGCGTATTCCATTATTCCTAGGTCATCAGAACAAATAGCCTCGGTGAGCGTGAGGATGGCCGTAGCGGGCAGAAGACCAGTGTTGTAAACTGACTTGATGGCATGAACGAGTTTAGGACAGATAGATGAAATAGCAAGTTCACTGAATCCACGCTCATGAATAACTGATGGGCGCCGCCTGACGCGGCAGAACCCGCCACTCTTCTCGCCCTATTTTTGAGTCCCCACAGTTACAGGGAGTGCTATGAACACTTGCTCAATCACGCTGGGATTGGAAGGAGGATCAATAGAATGACCAGTGGACAAAACATCGCGCAAATGGACAATCCGCGCGATCAGGGCCTCTTTGATGATGGTCAACTCAGCAAGGTTCCGGAATGGGTCCGAAATATTAATCGTTAGCTATGGCCATTTTAGGAATATGACGAGGTTCTAAAGAGCGATGACATTTGCAGCGAATAGGAAGCATGACATTGGAGGAAGGCGAATCCTCGTGACCTTCTGTAACAAGGGAGAGGATGACGTGCGGCCAGTGGACATTGACCTCGGAGTAAAAGTATATCATGAGACAAGAGACCGAAAGCGTGTCAGACGCTGATGAGGATCTTCAGATGGAGAAGTAGAGGTAGAGATTTCAAAAGTAAGACGGAGCAATGCAAACCGTGATGAACTCGGAACTTGAATGGTGATCTTTCGATCCGGATACAGTAATAGCTCAAAATTTGTTGGAAACAGCGGAGGGGATGTCGGATGTCACCTCCGTCCAGATCAGAACTATCATCAGAGCATGAAATGCGCAAAAGCATGGCAGATCAATTTCCGATATTGAATCGGACCTGCAGACGAGAGCCCAAAAAGAAGTACATCCAGAACATACTGGCCATAGACGGGGAAGTGAGAGAGAGACAGGCAGGAGAATGGGTATTGGATTGTAACAATCACCAACATAGTGATTGGAGGACCCTGGGTTATGCAGAATTGGCAATAATGGAGGACCTTGTCAGAAAACGAATTCAGTCCCGGGCGAAAAATTTGCAGGACCCGCTACAGAGTAGCGGGAACTAATCAGACGGTGTAAGCGCTTTTAGTGGAAACGGCCGGAACCCAAGCGGTCCCGGCCTGTGAATTGGCGCGCGCGGGCATTGTGCGACCCGTAATGTACAACAGAATACACGAATATCCAAATACACAGTTCAGCGAGATACAGGAAATTTGTGATGATACCAGACCAAAAGGCTAGGAATATCAGATATCAGGTTGGTGAAAGGGGAGGTGGTGGGTAGACGCGACAGAAGGCAAACCAACTAAAAGAAGCTGAAAGAAGTGGCACAGGCGCTACAGTGAGACCCGCACGGAGTTTGCGCAAGGTGAAGTAGACCTACTTGAAAGCACAGCGCAATGTGAACTTAAGAATGGAGCTTAGATGCAGACAACTTGTCTGTGGCGCACATGTAAGCTTCCAGCCCCTGTTGCAACCAACTGAGGACTTACCAGTCCCGATGGAGCAGACGCGAAGGCAGCGCTGAGGGAGCAGACGGAAGGAAACCTTCTGCCAGTGTCACATGCACGTCAAAACAAGCTTGCCCGCCAATTCTCGTGAGAAGTGGAGATGCAACTCTCTGCACGGCTCGCCCTCAGGTTCGACTTCACCCACCCAGATATAAGTAAGTCAGCTCAGTGGAATCGATTTTGCCGATTTTGCACGCCTACTTGGACTCCTGAGACGTCGAAAGGATATTTTCGAATTCCGTCACAACAATCCCGACGATTTTAATGGGAGCAATTAAGAACGTCAGATAGTGGTGCAGCCTCGCCCTTACTCAGTGCCCTTTGTATTCCGGCCCCCATTAATCCTCCCACGTGGCGCATTCTCCGCATGGTACTCGTTCGAGAACTCGAAAAATGTTCTTTAGGAGATACATTCGGGGTGAAGAGCTTCTTCCCCACCGAGTTAGCTCCCTTATCAGGCTAGTCAGCTAAGTTTAAGACCCTATTAAGGGGTGTTTTTTGGGCTTCAGATAGGGCTATTTCGCTGTGGACGTATGCCAAAAATGGGCCCGTGGGAACTTCTGGGACGTCCTGAAAACTGGAGGTTAAGTCCAATAGTTTTGTCAGGTTATGACTGTCTGGCCCTATGACTTCCCCACATCCCTGTTTGGCCTATATGCCTTTCTAGTACATGGGCGGAGCCACACAGGAACCCGCGGGGAAGTCCTGCGCAAGTGACTCCCCCGCATCCATCCCTGATGTCTTGTTTTGAGCAAGTCAGGGACTCTGTGCGCGTGGGAAACTTGACTAGGGAGGCTAAGAGCGGTGTCGGGAAAATGAGAAAGTGTAAGGGACGGGCGTCGGACAGCGGTTGGGCGAGTGGTGCCAAGGCTGGGACGTGTGGGCTATATAGGGTAAAGTCCGAGTTTTTATAACGCACGGACTTATCCCAGTAACGGCGCCATCTTGAGTCAAGTACAACTGTGAAACTACATGACCCCACTTTGCTTCAAACATCAGTTAGTGCGGCTAGTCGGGATCCCAAGTTACCAATTTTGTGTTGCCCTCTGCGAAGCGAAAGCTGAGAAATGCCCCACGGGCGCGTTGTTCGACGCCGGATACCTCATCGGGAAATTCGCTGAGCTTGATTGGTTCTACTCATTCCTTCACGCCTTGAGTAACGCCGCTTTCGTTCAAACTCGCGGAACCAAAGAAGCCCTTGTGCTGTTGAGGACCAGATAGATTCATCATCATCATCACCTGCAGAAGGCCTTGATTCTTTTCTCTCCTATGCTCGAAATGGCGGGCGCATCGTGTTTGGATCCCAGACTTACGGGATGTGTTCCAACTGCAATTGCGGAGAAATTCTTTTGCGAGATACTTGGTCTTTCATGGCGATTTAGGGGTTACGAGCGCAGCATTCACTTTCTTCAACGATGCACTCTGCATTTGGCTCCCCGGCCTGGTCGTCGCTTCTGGCTTCTTACTCGATGAAAGCTGTTCCTCTTCCTGGAGTTGAGGCCGAAGATGCAGTGTGCCATCCGAGTGAGAATTCTCATGTTAAAAGTCACGTCTTTGCTCCTGTCCCCATCGAGTGCCTGTTGCAATGACGTGTTCCGAAAAGGGATGGATTGGGTGGAGCGGGGGTGTTAACGCTGAGGAGGGTTCTGCCTATGTGTTATTGGCTATGCTCGGGGGCCAACCCTCATTTTGCCCTGGGTGTCGTGCGTGTGATAAATCCCCCACCTACGGCGGGTGCCGACGCCCTTCGAGGTCGTGCTGGGGGATTCGTGGATCCAACCTGTCAAATATCGCTACATTTTGGTGTACGGTTAATGATACATCGATACGGAGAGGAAAATACTTCATATTTATTGACAAACGGAAATGAGAAAAGAATTATCTCTTCATTTCCTACGATTGTCGCTTATTCCAGATTCGTAGGAACGTCCTTCAGAGCGTCCAAGACAGCGTTCCGTGTATGCTCGGGACTATATAGTAACCTGGTGCAGTGCTGCGCCGTCATCGCCTTCGTGGTCTCAGGCCACTGCATAAAGCCGTCTCCGGACTCGCAGCAAATCGTTCGTCCGGAGGGGTGTTTCTCCAGCTCACGGAGGAGCCGGGACTTCATGACGAGCCAGGTGAGGTCATCTACGCGTTGTTGACACGTTCGGCAGGTGTGGGTTGGGCTAGATAAAAAGAAGAGTGAGACAAAACGGGGGAGAGTAGCCAATCAAGGTGCTGACTTGCTTCCACAAAAAACCACCGGGTCGTTTAAGCGCCTTTCGAACTGAGTCCTCCGCCGGTGGACGAGGGATAGTAATTTAGCATAATCCAAGAAATCGATGGCTCCAAAGCGAGTGACGGATGCTGGATCAGTAATGTCATGGTCGAGAGCGTGATTGACTGCTATCGTAATCTCCTCCTTCCAGCCGTAACGGCACGCGAGGGTATACAGGCGGAAGGGATTGGAGATGAGTTCAGGCCGGGTCATGCCAAGTTGTATGATGGACATAGGGCCGTGCATGTCTTTCGCAGTGTTAGTTAGGATTACATATATATGGCACATAGAAAACATCACCATATTTTTCGCAGAAATGTAAGATTGGTTCGAGAGAATCGAAGGACTTGAAGTGCTCCATTTGGATTGGCATGCCATTAACCATCCGAAGTGCAGCCTCCACCACCCAAGCGTCATCATCCAAGAACAGCTTTATTGGGTCTGAATGGCGTTGAGCTTCTTGGGGAAGAAGGAAAACGGATCGGAAAAAGTTCGAAGAACGACGAAGTGTGGAGGAGGGGACATTGAAGATTATGTTATCTTTCGATACAAGACTTAAATCGTAGTCTGAACCATTGAATAATTCGTGACGATGAGGCCGAGGGGACGGCTCAGATGGCTCAGGAGTGCTTTCAGGGAAATCAGCCATGGCTCGCCCTTTTGGTACGAACGAAAGGTTGATGCGGTTTCGACGGACTGCATAGATAGCCTCGGTTTACGTAAGCAGTTTTCAATATTTCCTTCGATGGCCGATGGTGGCGGGAAGGCCGGACGTCCAGCTCGGTCAACTCATCCTCAAGGAAAAGTCGGCGAAAACAATGGCAAATCTTTCCGATTCGTACCGGACACGAGGCGCTTATGTCAGCAGAGTCACCCAACGTAGTGATCTCACTTCAGCGAGTGGATAACCATCGTGAAAATCATGTTTGCTTCCAAGGCACTGACAGAATTTGATGTGTACCGTGTACCGTTCCTCATGATCATGCTCTTGGGTCCTAGCGCTCAACATTTTTGTTGCAGTACCTGGACGAAACGCGGTGGTAGAATGCTGGATATAGGTAGGCTACCATTGCGTGTGTTTGATGTGTGGTTTATGGAATTTATCAGTTGGTGATTATGCTGGCCAAGAATTGTTTTTGTTGGATGGTGTGTAATAGGAGCGTTGCTCTTGGTGGACTTAGGAGTTGATGATCTCGCGATTTTTAGGCGACGCACTTCTTCAACTTGTCTTGGATGATCCTCTCCTGGCTCTAGGCAAAGACTCTGGCCCGTCTTTCCAATTGCTGCATGCTGCATGGCGAGTAGAAAAGACCCTTCAGGAACTTATCTCTAGAGACTGTACATTCGAAGTTGTGTTTTTTGAGGGTGTGTTATCTTTTCGAACTCACATGCGTGCAACTTGTTCATTGTCTAGCGAGAAGTGAACACCCATGTCACGATTCTCTCGGGAAGTGCAGTGCGCGTCACCTCCTCCAGAGGGTTGGCTCGGGAGTTACTTCGTAGACATATCTTGTCTCTCTCTATTCCCACTCACACCTTCGAGTCCCTTCAAGATCCTGAGTGGACAATGTACTTTGACGTGAAGCGGGTAGGTCTGCTTTGTGTATGTTGTCCACCCTAATAGGATCATACTCACCTCGCACGCAGCCAATGTTCTTCATGACTCATGACGGCGGTCAACCATCAAGCGAGAACAAATATTCAGCAGAGCGCGTACTCTATCAGCGGTTCTTTCTTTTGAGTATGATAAATTCTGGATTCCCTGTCGCGTTGTTGCATCCTGCCGAGTTTAGGGATGGAAAGGTGGGGCATGTCATTGTGCAAACCAAGTGGCTCACCTTTATCCAGATCTTGACCTATGTGTACGAGGGAAGGAAATCTCGTCCTTTGATTCTGCCGCAGCATCTAGTTGATGCGTTCAGAACCGCTCAAGGGTGCCTATCGCAAGCTACGGAGTCAACGGACCCTCCCTATCCCCCGCCGGCATCCCCCACTTTTCAAGCTGTGTTGACGCATGCGTTGACTGAACTTGTTTCTAGAAGATCATCGCTAGGCAATGCCGGAAATGCAATGCTGTGGCTTTACCTCTGCCATGCAATTGTTCTCACGTCACTACCGCTTAATTTTCGAGCCCAAAATATGCCAAAACTCTCACATGAACTGACATCATACCTTAATGATGACTTTCTCCCCTTGATTTATTCGTCGATCCGTCAATCAGCCGCATCTCTCCCAAAAACCCAGGGACTTTGTGACATTGACCTAGATGGGCGGCTGTTTTGTATTCTAGTCTCTTCTCTTCTTGCGTCCCCTCTTCCGGTGGGCGACATCATTGGCGATGAGCTCTTGGCTATCACAACAGCACGAGCTCTGGAGATTGGTTTGCCACCGGTTGATTTTGCAAGTTTGAGGCGGCGTTTTCCAAATCAGTTACCCCACCCCCATCTTGCTGTCCTGGAGAACTCGCAATCAACTCTTTTGCCATACTCTAACAATACTTTCGATCGCCATTTGGAATCCATTCGTGTTGATGTTTCAGATTTCCCAGCCTCAGCGACAACACCCAACCGGCTCGATTTCGATACGGTCTTTAAGGATGAGATCCACTGGCACTCACACAACCCTCTTCTTCCCACCCATCTTGGTGGAAATAATGCTCAGCCCCTTTCTGAGTGGGAGAGGAGGCGGCGTGACCGAAAAGAACACCGAAACATGGCGGCTATGCAAAGAAGCGCCGCTTCGCTCACCGGGGCACTTGGGACGGTTCTCCAACAGCAGATAATCCCTGCTGTTGCGAAGCACCCAGTTACCAAGCACGATGGATCGTTTTCCCGGGTGCAGGCTAATCGGAAAACATCAGCGAAGGCATTAACATCAAAAGAGAGGCTGCTAGCAGAGAACGCAGCACGGAAGTACGTCTCAATTTTGGATCCAAGGACTCTGCTGACCGATTCACCAGGGAGGCCGAAGTTGCTTCACAGAATGAGAAATGGTGGGCAGAGAAGATCTCTGAAATTGGTACCCTCTCTCTTCAGCAGCAGCTCCCCCTCGTAAAGGCTTTTGCAATGAGTAAACGAACATCTGATAAATGGCTCAAATGCGAGATCTTGCTCAAGCAAATGGATATCGAACTTCGCATGTGGATAGCCGATGAGAAGCGTGAAGTTCCGGAGGTTGCAGATCGATATCGAATATTTCTCGCTACGACTTCCCGTTCCATATTAGAGTCGTCTCTCAAGAATGGTTACAACCCAAACGAGAAACAACGCAAGGCCATACTTTCCGTGCTCGAAGCATTGGGGTTCAGTTGCTTGGCTCAAGCTGGGAGCGGAACAAATACTGTGGAAGGCTCAGATTACACGACCTCCAAACCCAAAAAATCTACACCGTCGAAAAAAGCGAAGCCAATCATACAAGCTAAGCCAGATGCCAGACCGACGAAGTTAAGCTTCAACTTCATGTCGCTTAAAGGGGGGGATCCCCTGTTTGATTTCATGAAAATAAAAGAGGATGTGTATGAATATCAGTTGCGTGTTATGGGGGAATGGATGACCAGGAGTCTTGACAGCCAGCCGGATCCTCGGTAATTCTTACACCTTCGCGCCGTGTCTGTCCTGACTCAGAGCCACAGAGTTGATTTCGAGCCCGACCAATGGCAGCGGGATGTATTGGATAAAATTGATGCCAACGAGAGCATGCTCATCGTTGCGCCAACGTCCTCCGGCAAGACATTCATATCGTTTGCTGCCATGGAAAAGGTATATCGCTCTTCCAGGCAATGATGATACAAACTCATTCGTATACGCAGGTTCTGCGAGAATCAGATGATGGGGTTGTCGTATATGTCGCGCCTACTAAGGCGCTAGTAAATCAGGTAGCCGCTGAAGTATATGCGCGGTGCGTGTGACACTTAGAAACATTTCGAGCCACTCTTATGAGAATGCGTTTTTAATGCAGATTCCGCAAAAGTGTCCCCGGTATGAGCGTCGGCATTGACGGCTCCAAACGTTGCTGATGAATCATCTAGGTGTTCACATGTGGGCAATACATACAAGAGATTACAGAATCAACAACCCGCACAACTGTCAAATATTGGTCACCGTTAGTCCACCGCGCAACAAGTTGCGTTCCACTGAACTGACTATGCGCAGGTACCACATATATTTTCGATCATGTTGTTATCCCCTGCTCTTGCTGCCGTGTGGACTCCGAGATTGCGGCGTGTGATAGTGGATGAGGTCCATTCTATCAGCGAAGTGGAAGGAGGGGCCGTCTGGGAGTAAGCAAATCATGGAATCTTGCCGCAGCTAAACTTAATGTGCTCTTGAGCAGACAGGTCTTGCTGATGAATCCTGCTCCGTTGATCGGGTTATCAGCTACGGTCGGAGATCCTTTACGGTTCTCATCCTGGCTTGAGTCCGTGGAACGGAATCGTGGGCGCCAATATTCTCTCATTTTGCATAAACATCGGTACGCTCTCGGATTTAATTCTTTGACGTTCTGACAGCGATGATAGATATAATGCTCTGAGAAAATTCATGTACTTGCCCCGAGTGATACGCCCTGTCAAGGGGCCTCTTTCCGAACATGGTCAGGATTCATCCGCCTTGGTGCATGTGCATCCAATTGCTGCACTCGCACTAGGTGATCCGAATCTCCCGGATGATCTTGCGTTGGAACCCCGCGACTGCCTGTCACTTTGGCAAGCAATGTGCTGGACGGGTGAGCCCCTGAATCCCAATTTAACGCCCTCCACCTTTTTTGCCTCGACACCCTCAAGTACGTATTTTGGGTCCCACACTGCACGATAGGCTCCTAATGCGATACTTTAACCAGTTGCGATTAGAGATGTCATCAAATATGAAGCCGAGCTAAAGGATGTCCTGATATTATGGAGCAACAGAGCCGATTATCGTGCCCCGACGTCACCATATCAGAAGGTCATAAAATATCTCCAGCAACCTTTAGCGCAAGCCGCTACTGAGACCCAGATGCAAGAATCCATGGGGGCCATGCTTCCTGAACTCGCTGAACCGGACACGAGGGATTCACCGCCTTGTATCATTACCCAATGCATGCTTTCTGTTTTGGCAGAATTAAATGCGAAAGATGCATTGCCTTGCATCGTATTCAATTTTGACCGCCACAGTACGTTTGTAGCCATTTGGAAGTGTACTGTCATTGATGAACATTCTATCGCGCAGAGTGTGAGAGGATCGCGTGCCATGTCGTCTTCCTTCTTGAAAAAGCCGAGCAGGAATGGCGAAAGACGAGCCCTGCATGGAAGAACAAAATTACAAAGTGGAAAGAGCAGCAACAAATAGCTGCGTTGAAGCTCAAAAACAGAGCGCATACGAGCCGAAAGGAGCAGGAGAATGATGCTCGGGACGAAGATTCTTCGATCCACGGCTACTTCGATCCCAACGAGCCTTCGGAACAGTTCAGTTTCGTTGGAAAGGTATTAGGTACTCAACAGTTGTATACCAAGCATCTTACGATCTTTCGGACCCCTAGGGAACATCACAGCACGACTTGAATAAGGAGCTGGACGAAGTTGCGTGGGCAAAGTCGAAGATCCCTGATTGTAAGAATTCTAAGATTTCAGGCTCCGTTTCTAATCCTGTGGTATCAGGGGCCGTGGTCGCGTTGAGGCGCGGTATTGGCGTGCATCATGCTGGAATGAACCGCGTGAGTAACTCCATTGGCCTAACGTTTCGTAATGTCATCCACCTATGTATAGGCGTACCGTTCCCTTGTGGAGACCCTTTTCCGCAAAGGCGCATTAAAAGTTATTGTGTCGACTGGTATGTGCATTGCTTGTTCCACTCTGCTGCTTCTGAGTGTAGGGAATAGGCACTTTGGCACTTGGGATTAACGCACCTGCTCGCACATGTGTTTTTGCCGGAGATTCCGTGTATCTCACTGTGAGCGATTGCACATTTTTTCTTGCCTTTCCCTTAATCCGTCGTGTTAGGCATTGAATTTCCGCCAATGTTCCGGTGAGCAATCTACCCATTATTCTCTCCTCACAATATCCCCTGACTAGATTCGACGGTCAGGACGGGCGGGTCGGAGGGGCTACGATAAGTGAATATATTGCGTACGTTAGGATGTCCACACTCAACGAAGCCTCAGTTTAGGACTCGTCGTCTTTGTGGGCCTCGAATTAGACAGAGTACAGCGTCTACTACTCTCTCGGCTTCCCAAATTGGTTGGTCTCATTTTAGTCAGGCACCAGAATCGATTTGAGAGCTTCATCACCCGGTAGGGCGGCGCATTTCCAATGACAACCACGCTAGTGCTGCGGTTGCACAACTTATTGCACGGATCCAGCAACTCAGAATATGCTGTCAATACCATCAATTCCCTGTTGACACTGCCGCAACTCACTGTTGGAAATGAAACGCGCCGAGAACAATTTCTTCACTTCATCAGGTTCAGCATAGATTACCTTCGTCGTCTTGGACTTCTCGATCCAAATGGACGGTGAGCATTCTCCCATTCGCTAAATTAGGGTGAACCAGCTCAAGATTTGGCTTGCCTCCAGCCCCATGAACCTTTACGGCGTGGTTTCACACCTATATCCACATGAGCCCGCCAATTTCGCGCTTGTTGCATTGATACGGTCGGGCATTCTGCACGAAATAACTCGGGATCTGGATAAGAGTGACGTTGCCCATGATCAAGCCCTTTCTGACCTCATGACAGTGTTAGCGACACTGCTCGCAACCTGTACCCGACGCTCCCAAACTAATGAAAGCCTTCTGGAAACAATTCGTAAATCATCGTCTCGCATCATAATGCCTCCTCTACCTCCAGGGGTATTACAAGTTCTCAAAGACCACCACGCTAGCATACTGGGGATTTTTAGTTCCTACGTAGAAGAGTACTGCAGACAGTACGCGACGAGCTTGAGGGCCGATAACATTCTTCCCCTCTCACAGCGTGTCATTGGCTGCAACCCAACTGCCAATCTCGCGAACACATTCATCCAACGACTTGAATCAAGCCGTATTTACGTGAAGGCTCGTTCTTCATTTGTCGCGCTTTCTGGACATGAGGATTCTTTTTCGTCTGTCGAGGAACTTGTCGAGAGTTTAAGAGCGGGAATTGTCCTACCTCTTCACGCTGTTCCTTCATTAACGAAGCTCACAAACCCCAACCATCAGCTCGATGCATACGCCTATGATTTCTGGCACCATGGATCACTCGAAGTACTCGCTCGGGACAACGGAATACGAGTGAGTGTCGTGTACTCATCAGGCGGATTGGCACCTGAAAACTTGCACGTTTAGCGGGGTGATATCTGGTATATGTTGGAGGATTTCCACCTGGCACTGTCAGCCCTCAAGACAGCACTCGAAACCTTGCTTGTGCGCGCAGAAGAGGAAGGTGAGGCGTTTCAAGGGAACGATAAGGACGATAAGGACGAGGACGAAGATGAGACGGACAGTTCGTCAAACGAGTTGATCTCACGTCCCGGAAACGTTGACATTTGTATGCATCCTTTTGGCAGCTGCTAGCCTCTATTTGACACAACTTTTCCCAGCGGATTGGAGACTCTACAAAGCCATCGCTATCCTTCACCAAGATTTCGGAGACAAGTTCCGCAAGATCTTCGCATGAGCGTCGAAGACGTATCCACTTTGAAACAGCCTCAATTCCTTTTTGAAAAACCTTTTTTACATCCATCTTGGCCGTGTACGGCAATCGGGCACTTGCAGAACAATGTGAACTAGCGCTGGCCTCTCGGAGTTCGCTCTGCTGAGCACACTGCAGAACGAATTTTCTCGGCCATTCATAATCAGGGGATTGGTACAAGTGCGGAGGATGGTAATAGAATCAATCTGTTAATGAAGTAGGATATATTAAAAGCCCAGATGACAAGAAGGCACCGGTCATGTCGAAGTCACCAAACGAGCATCGTGGTTGTGTTTCATTGAAACCTCGTCCATATTGCCCAGCCATGATGCTGAGCCAGGAGACGAGAGGGATCCTCCTAGTCACTCATCTTCGCGGCAAGCAGCGATACAGACCGGAACCTCCCGGAGAGTAGCAAAGAGAAATTTGGCGAGATAGGTCGCATCGTTTGCAGATAATCTTGTTTCAAAGCGCTTCCACGTGCAGATCAGGGTTGTTTTGAAAAAAAAGTGAGGTGCCGCCACCACCATAGCCGGCTGCGGCATATGGTTTAAACCAAACAAGAAATACCGCCATCCCTGTAGACCCGACCATCACCCAGACAAACAACGTAGGCAAAATGTGGTCATACAACGTGCAGCCCCCTCAAACGCACGCCTACATATATAATAAAATCAGATTCCAGATGGTGTATAAACACACTATGCACAAACCTAAAAACAATCGAAGACCAAGACTACGCCACGCCGACCCCATTTAGGATACTGTCCACACACTAAGAACCAGAACGACTGCCACCACCTTTGAATGGCTGAAAGCACTCGGGCATCAGAGGAAACGAAACCGATAAACTAGCCCCAGTCGCCGCAGACACACTACTAAACACGGGAGAACCTAGAAATATAAGAACCCATTATATAAGCCAAACTGTCCAAAAAGGCGCTAGACTCAGAGCCCTAACGCAAGCAACAGCCCTGAAACTTATAGTCCGCGAAAAAAAAGAATCTGACCAGAAGACACCGAAATGAACCTGACCGAAATTAGACAAGCCCTAAAAACGGCCATCCAACTGATGACAGAATATGGAGGACCACCCTGAAAAACAAGAGACATACCCACAAACAAAAGGAACTTAATATGAAAAATGGCCACAAAATCGGACTACTGGAAAAAGTTCCTGAACTACGAACAGAGAGGCCTCTGCCAAGAATGCGACAAAACGGAAGACATGTCCCTCATACTGTTCGAATGTACACACAACCATAACATACTGATATGGGAAGTCGTAAGAGACATAGAATGGCCACAAAACTTTACATAATATAGCTCATATCCCCAATGAATGTTAAATACTCCAATGGTGAAATAAGAAAAGATGCTTCACACTCACTGAGAATCCTGATCACCGAAGCAGCCTGGCAAATATGGAAACTCAGCTGCCACAGAGTTATAGGTGGAGAACAAAATGATAACAATATCATCGCCCCAACAGCCAATAAACTCATCCTCGACACCTGTAGAGGGACCCTCAGGAGCGAACGCGACCTCCCAAGAGACTGGTTTTCAACCAGCGGGATTTTAGTGGGTATTCCTGACCCTCCCCGTTAGCGCGAGCCCTACACTAGCTAGGGAAACCCCCGATAGTGCATAAAGACATTTCTCCACGGTGGAGTCTCCGGAATCAACCAACGACAATGACCTTACATCACAACCCGCTCACAAACCCCCAGTACTCAGCGAAAGCTACGAGGGGTTCTACCGAAAAAAAAAAAGTGAGGTGCCATGGGAGTATTGCAACCCAAGGGGACGGATCGCGGATGAAGGGGCTCGGATGCAAGTCGTAGTGATATACTCATAGCAAGCGACCCGCATTAGGGGTGTGGTGTTAGTGGAATAATACTAAAGCACGGCCGCGCTAGAGTAAGGGAAAAGGTAGGCAGTCACAGAGGCTGGAGTCCAAAGGGGAAATATAGGAATCAATCCCGTATCTAGGTGTGAAACGAGGTCTATGTGACAAGGTGCACGGCTCGGGAATGCCAAATTGAGTAGGCTGCGCGGCTCACGCCGGTACATACGCCCACGGTGGTGCTGTGTTAATCAGCGATCTTGTCGGTGAGGCGATCTATAGACGGCCTGGACTCCCCGATTGCGCAGACTGGAACAGTCTGCGCTACAGGCAGCAGAAAGCCTTGTTGGAAGGTACTTCTATGTTGGCCCGGTTTGCACAGATAAAGTAACACGATTCAGATTAATGAAGTTATCACCTGACTTGGCTGCTTACGTCAGCCGTGGAGAACCGACTACTTATGTCCACATACTCGCCAAAAAGAACGGCATCGCCATCTCCTGCCACAGAACAGAAACGAATGCGACTCTCTGAATCCGCGAGCACATCTGCGGCGCGTGCTGGTGACTTCTCAACTCTCGCTTCATCCGCAAACACTCCAGACGTGGCTGGCGAGGAAGGAGATGCAGGAGACGTATCCATGCAAGAAGCTGAAGAACAAGAAGAGGGGCATGATGAAGATGAAGCTGATGACAATGAAGAGGCAGAAGGGGACTCTGCCCAGGCAGAGGCGAACCGAGCACGTCTTGAGCAACAGGCGCGCAATTATCTTGCTGCACAGACTCACGAAGTTATCATTCCATCATACGCTGCGTGGTTTGATATGTCGCGGATCAACAAGGTCGAGGAGCGGGCACTACCCGAATTTTTTAACTCGAGGAATCGGAGTAAGACACCTGCTATATATAAGGAGTATCGTGATTTCATTATTAACACCTACCGACTTCGGCCCCGGGAGTATCTCACCGTGACTGCGTGCCGGCGGAATCTTGCCGGAGACGCTTGTGCTATCCTTCGCGTACATGCTTTTCTTGAGCAGTGGGGTCTTATCAATTATCAGGTATGCTCAGACAGATCGCGAACCCAAGCATCTCACGATATCCATTCTCCAGGTGGATCCTGACACACGCCCGTCCGCACTCGTCCCTCCATTCACGGGCCATTTCCGAGTAATAATCGACACGCCTCGCGGTCTCCAACCGCTTCATCCAGGGACGACCCGGCCTCCTTCATCCCTCCCTGTTCAGGAAAGCAAAGCAGGAGCCGGCGCAAAACGTGCCACATCCGAACTTACCCTTCGCCAAAACGTCTATCAAACATCCACGAAATCCTCGCAGCCTATCACCGCTGAAGTTGCCACTGAGCTCGCCAACCAAACTGCGTCCAATAAAACCGGCTTCGCCACCTACTCTTGTGATACCTGTGGGGCTGATTGCACAGCAGAGCGATACCACTCGTTGAAAGCCAACAATTTTGAGCTATGCCCGAATTGTTACCTGGATGGGCGCTTCTCTTCAAAGATGTTTAGCGGAGACTTCGTGCGGCTCACCGCTTCCAGCGAGTTCAAACACGGGGATGGTATTCATGCTGACGACTGGACCGATGCAGAAATATTGCTGCTTCTGGAGGGAATTGAGATGTACGAGGACGATTTTCAAGCGGTCAGTGAACACGTCGGGACACGTACCAAGGAACAATGCGTCGCACAATTCCTTCAGCTTCCCATTGAGGATGATTATGCTAATCCTGGAAGCCAAGGTGATCTAGGTCCCCTTCAATATGCTCGCGTTCCCTTTGAAAAGCCAGACAACCCCATCATGAGTGTCGTCGCATTCTTGGCTGGCGCTGTAGGGCCCGGAGTAGCTGCTGCTGCCGCTCAGGCCGGGATGTCTGAACTCACGGAGAGTTTGAAGCGGAAAGCCGCTAAAAGGGCCGAGGAACGGGAGAAGGCGGGGAACGGCGTAACAAAAATGGAGGAAGTAGAAGACAGTTCTATGACAAACGACAGAAAATCTGCCTCCAACAGCGGTGCAAAGTCCACTACCATTCCGCGTTCAACGGTGGAAAAGGCAGCTGCCATAGCGCTCTCGACGGCAGCTGCCAAGTCCAAAGCCCTGGCATCGCACGAAGAAGACCGGATTCGGGCCCTCACCGCCAAGCTTGTTCAAGCTCAATCAACCAAACTTGAACTCAAACTAGAACAGTTTGAGGCAATGGAGGAGCTGGTGGAGGAGGAACGGCGTGGGCTTGAGGAGGCTCGGCTGATGCTATTCCGCGAAAAGGCTAATCTCACAAACCAGCTTGTGGAGCTTAAAAACATGGTGTTGCAACAGAGGCATGTGGGCGGGAATATTCCTGCCGGCTTCGAAGCCGGCTTCAATGCGCTTGCCTCGGCCGACGTTTCTCGCGCTGTGGAGGTGCCCGTCCAAGATGCAGGTTACACAGGGGGTGCAAACATTACTCAGTTGCATTAGAGAGTGTGGAGTATATAGTATTTGGCTGCCTTTATTCTTGTTGTAGTCGTATCGACTTCCTTTCACGGCATTGTACTATGTATTGTCCCGCCAAATGGACGTTTAGTGTTGGTCATAATTATTACAAGTTAATATGCAACCACCCCTGGCGGTTGGCGCCGCATGATGGGTCCTCTAGGAAGCAATATACGCGCTCAACAGCAATCGACCTCTTTGCTGAATTAATTGGAACTGGGGAGGTACAAATTACGCGTATACGTTACATACATGATACGAGGCAGAATAAAATTCAAAAATCTCATCGGATTTATGTCTTAGGCCTAGTATATATAGTGACCGCGATTAATAAGTACTCCGCATGCGCGCCACGGACTCATGCATGGGCGGGGCCAATATGCCGTGTAAATTGTCTGGATTGCCATTGTTTACTCAGCTATTGAGATCCAAGTCCTGACCCACGCTCATCCTGGCACTGCCTGTGCGTCCGTCGATCCGTAACATAGCCCCGACTGGGGCCAACCCGGACAAAGGAGGGTCGATGGGTAGACTCAGATCGGACTGATCTTTTATTATTTTTCGTGTACTTATTCCGAACTTGGCGCTCGCAGGAGCAGCCAGGTTAAACACCCAGAACTCATACACACCATGCCGAAATCCCGGAAACATACTTCGTCATCTGTCCCGACAGCTTGAACGTTCGCTCCGGACCTTTTGGTCTGCCTCTCAAGGGGGTTGACAATGTCACGGACGTCGACCTTCGGATTTACGAGCTTCACCCGTGGCTACGTGACAATCATCTCGATTCCGAGCTTGTCTTGTACAAGGTAAGTTGGTAAGCCATCTGTCTGACGATCCACTATGCTCGTCCAAAGAAGCTGTACAAATGGATAATGGGTAGAGCGACGGCTAGGAAGGATCCAAGAAGATGTTTTTGGACAAGCCTAGGATAAGGGCCAATTAGCCAGCTTACCTCACCACACATACGCTTATAGCGATTATCTAGCTCCGAACTTCCTTCAACTGGAGAGTTCAACGGGCTGCTTTTCTACAAGTGTCTCAGGTCATGGATTGTCGACACCTTTCGAAAATCCGGGCGGCTGGTCGGACTAGCACGAGGATGATGATTAGCGACCACAGCACTTCTAGTCACCTTTCACTCTGACATACGGCGGATGCATAGGAGAGCTAGAATGCACTGGAAAATATCCTCACCCCGCTATGCGATGTCGCCAAGGAGTGAAGCAAAATTAACACCATGTTGAAGAAATGAAAACGCCGCACTTGTTCAGTCCGTCACTCGAAAGTCACCCCAGGTCCGTCTGGTAGTCAAAGTACAGCATAGTGAGTTGTATGGGTTCGTTGGTTTAGTATTGGTACATCATCTAATATTTGCCGTAGCCATTCCCAGACACCTGGTTGACTGAAACGGAAGCCTGAGGACGCGGCTGAAAAATCATACAAGCTGGCAACGACAGATTCCAGCAAGCTCAACGATGTCTCAGTGTACGAATAGCCAGAATGAGCGGATATTGGATGACTGGGCCAGAACCAGGCCCATCCCACCTCTTCCGCTCCTGTATCGCAGGCAGGTCTATGACCTATAGAGTCACCTGCCTACCGTGCCAGTCGCTCGGGTGAGTTTTGCAGATGTTTATCCGAATTTTTCGGTACGGCGAAACTGCGTGGTGGAATATGTTGTTGTGAATGGATTACTCGCTGTCTCCACCGTTATCTTCCCGTGGCCCGTAAATGTAACATATCTCTCTATTTTTGCATCTCGAGGACCCATGTCATTGAAACAGACATGGGGACAGAATACCCCATCCCTTGGCATCTAAATATTTATCACGTTCGTCTCTGGTAGAAAAGTAGATATGCACTCTCGTTCTGAAGGGTTAGGTGGTATTAATCAAAGAAACATCCTTGTGAACAGGTGCTACTCACCACAGACTCCTCCGCTTGCGTCTTGCTGACTTTGGCATCGCTATAGTAATACCATTGTCCATCCGTTTGGTTCCTGGCGTACGCGCGATAGTGCCCAGAGGAAAGTTTGCTTCCCGAATGCTCAGAGACAGAGATAAGGTCAAATACTGGTTGATTCGTGAGAGCATCCACCAATCCAGTGCCTTTCAAGTCTTTTCCGTCGCTCGCTAACTGCTTGGCAATACGTCGCTCCCCGACTCTTTCCCCAAGGTCTAAACCTACGACTGGAAAGTCGACAAGCTCTTCGATCTTCTCGCTCACAGTGCCGTAGCTCGTAAACCGCTTCAGCTGAATAATAAGATATTGTGGTAGCTTCCAAATCTCGATCCTTTTCATTGCTTGTTGATCCTTCATGCACGTAGTGCAGAACCATAAATTTCCCGCTTCAAGTTGCTCCTCCTTTGAAAATTCGTCAAGACAGTCATCTAGGCGAAGCGGTTTTTTTTGCGCAGCTGAAAACTGTGCTGCTTGAGCTTCTGGATGAACATGCGTTTTGAACCTGCCCCATTTCGCATTCTGTGGCCCAAAGATCAAAGAGTAGGTTTCTGTTTCCCATTCACACAGCAAAGCATCGGATGCGAGGAGGTTGACTAGTCTCTCAGGATTGGGCTCCTCGTGGTGATATGATGTGGGGGGTCGATCAGAAAGGGCCAAAGTTCGGCCTCTCAGTGCCTCCAAGATATGGGGCTGTAACCCTTCTCCTGGTTCAGTGGATTCGCGAATTTTGAGATGAAAAGGTCCCGATCCGATACCATCAAGCGTTGACGTGGTCCAGCGACCAACGCGATTCAGAATAGCTAAATGGACTTGGTGCAAATCCAGAGCACCGTCTCTGTTGTTCAAGGCTATGAGCAACGGGATCCCGAATAGCTTGGCGGTATCGTTGTCATCCCTGTTCCGTCCAAGACGATGATGACCGGATGGGAGGATATGATACACTGGGATGATGAGAGAGGGTGAAGTATCTTGTTCATTAGAAGGCTTTGGAGGATATCTGACGGGAAGTTCGTAGGCCAGCGTAACGTCGTCGGCTTTAATGTCTCTCACGGGATCATCGTTGGAGTATATTTTGAAAAACCGATTCTTGAATAAGTCTGCGACCAACAGCTTATGTAGAATGTAGGTGGTGTATCGGGGTTAGTGGAAAAACATGCTCACTCGTTCAGGGTCCAAGTTGAGCCATCTGGAGAGCAGTTCTTTCAATTCCATCACAGAGGTGCCATAAGGAATTTCAACATCCACCTAAAGACGAACAGATTGAGAAGGAAGAAGAGAGTATTATTTCAAACGTACTGTAACATGAGGCTTCGTCATATCCCAAGGAACAACCAAGACCTCATGTTTCCACGTCCTCTGGTATGGTATTGGCAAACTGAGCGTAGTGAAGGGATCAAATGTGACGGATTCCTGTTATTTAACGTCGTTCATATGGCCACGACTTACACTCGAGAGCTCTAATCATACCTTCGAGCATCCAGGACAGGTAATCGTGCTCTTCAACAATCCTTGAAACAGGTCGACGACAATACTATCATCCCGCTTTTGGTACCCATCCTGTGTCACCTTGGCATGTTGTGCAAGGGCGCTCGCATCCCCGCCTTCCCAGTCGGGTCGCTCTACATACGGCTTCTTCGTCACGCGGTTGAGGTCTTCGTGCAACGAGTCAAGAATGTATGCTACGAGTTCCTGGGAATCATGCTCTACGTAAAGTGGGAACCACATTGCGTGCGAATCTATAGCATGTTTAAGATGTCGCGGTGCCACAAATGTATGGACGGATGGAGAAAAGAGCACCCGAAGAAAGTTGGCGTAGGCACAAACAACCTCTCCTCCAGTGCCGAGAAAGCTGTCAGAGTTGAGCTCGGAATTGAACTTTCCGCCTTGAAACCCATCAGCGTCGAAGGGAAAGGTGGTCAAGGATGACCGGAGGGCTCACTCAAGAAATATTCGGTAAGGGCGGGAATATGAGTTAAACATTGAAGAGCAGAATTTTGATAGCAAGTATGCCCAGGTTTTTGAGTCCTTTTGTCCCGACCGTTACCAATGCAAATTCATTCGAAGCTGGCGTGACTCCTAATCTATCAGCCTCCTTCCCAGGAGGTGATGGGTCCAGCATCAGAGTATCCAGATGATAAATACTGGCTTCATGGAGGGTCCTGTCTCGATCTTCGGACGGAGTGGACGGACCAATGAGCAATCGTGATGGGAACTTTTGGAGATCGTCGCGGCTGAAGTTGCCCTCGGAAGTCCACTGCCTATCAACTTCAAGACCCCAAAGCTCCGCTCGGTCATTCCAATCCAACTCCGCGATAAGGTCACGCAGCTTGTGTTCCCTCGAAAGAGTTATATACTTCACTATGGATTCCCCTCTAGGCGACGAGAGGTAGAGGACTCGGAGCTCAGGAGGATATATCTCCACCATGACCCTGCGTCAGAAGGGATAACTTTGCGAGGGAAAATATGCTTCGGCGGGCCATACCTTGAAATAGGGGTTATCGGCCGCACCACAAATGTTTGGTCGAGAGAGCTTACCACTCTATCAGGAGCTTCCATGCTTCTTCTGGCACCAACTCGGCATTTACGCCTTCCACTACAGGGTCTTTAAGGGTAAGTGAGCCTCCGTGACCCCAAATATCATCATTATTAACAGGGTTGAGAAGTCCAACAGGTTCCTTCGATATGAGACCCGAACAAGCGTTGTGCCACCTCCGATACCAGGATTTGGCGATGACAAACCATACGTCTCCTGGAGTGAGTTGTTTCTTTATCAGAGACTCGATTAAAGAAAGTTGCTCTTTTGGTGAGGGCGGGTTCGGATCAGAAGCCTGCAGAATGTGTGTTGAACGTCATCACAGCAAACGGTAGACCAGGTGAAATGGTTGCCAAATCGTGAAGGGTACGACGAAAACTATTGGTACCTGGTCAAGCACGCGATGCAGCTGGATATTGCTCCTTTCCGGACAGAGGAGGACATCGGAATCGGAACACAAACTCCTTGAGGAAGGTCTTACCCTAGATTCAAATCCTCACTCATGATCTTGAAACTGTTCGTTGCCGGTTGGATCGGGTGCGCAAGAGTGTATATATATGGGGTGACGCGAGCATTTGAATGTTCAAGTGGCATGACTGATTAAAAAATGCGCGCTTGGTGCCTCATGTGCTGTTAAGAGCCGCAAACTTCGGGCTTTTTTTTGTAACGCACAAATCTGTGTCTACATTTGCTCACAGACCGAGAAAGGGACATAGCATCTCGGAGCAACCGCTTGATGAACAACTGTGAGCGTGGGAAACTATTGCAATGGCACGAGTCCTTGTCCGTCACACCAACCCCACCAGTCGCCGTTCATGGCCTCTATGTCGCGCGTTGGCTCAGACTCATACCAAATATCTAAATGTATTCCAAGTAACTGTGCATATCGGGCAACGTAATGCCTAAATTGATATGGAGAAACACCTCAGACTCGTATCAGAGATTTGAGATGAGATGCTTTTATACACGACTAGTATACTTAATTATTACCCACCAAAAGATGAGAGATGAAAAATAAACTATCAACCTCGTCCTTCCAAAGCTCGATATCTCCGTAGCCACTCGGTTGTCGTTGATAGGGAGTAGGGAATGGCGTCATCAGGTTGTCCCAATGAACCCCAAGGGACTTCGAAATCGCGAAGCGAAGCCCTGTTTGTGGCCGTCCCCGCCGCAAAGAACCAGCGTCGGCATTATCCGCACCTCTCCGTCGGAACTGCATCTCCATTTAGACGATGAAGTACAGATTAGGATATATTTAGATCACCTGGTGCGCGGATAACTGTGACGTCGCATTGCGTGGACCGAAGAACTCTCAGGGTGCTTCTTATTTGACTTTAATCATACATATTTCTAGATATGCAATCCTATCATTTTCCCCTCATTCCTCCACCTCCTCCCGACTACGCCTTCGATGAGCCAGGACTCCAATGTTCGCCCACCAGCCATCTTCCGGGCTGAATCATCTTTAGAAGAACAAAATAATCCGTCAGCAACGAGACCACGGAGCCCTTTGCCAGCACTGCAATTGGCGACGGTGTATTTTGTCTTGATCTGTGAACCGTTGTCCGCTAGCGTGA
>NW_024067271.1:0-68995 GCF_015039405.1 Cantharellus anzutake
GGTACCGAGAGTGGAACGCTTCAATGAGGTCGGAGGCGTGATCGAGTTCGCCGGCAAGGAGCCATTGTGTCTCCTCGTCGGTCCCTTCCTAGCCTAGCCACTTGACCAGGTAGAGCAACTTGTTGCATCCATGTCAGTCGATCTTGGAGTCAAGTATCTCCTCGATCTCAAACTCCATCTCGCCTTCGATTTCTATGGGAGGCGGAGGTGGCTGGTGGCAGTTCGGAATGATGTTTGGGACAGAGGGTTCGATCTGCGAGACATGGAATACTGGGTGAATGGCTCGCATGTTTTCCGGCAGGCAGAGAGTGAGGGAGTGAGTTCCTACGCAGGCAATGATCTCGAATGGGCCGAGGTTTTTCTCGGAGAGCTTTTTGGAAGGTCGGGTGGAGCGGAAATACTTGGCCTTTACATAGACCGAGGTTCCTACTTCGAAAGCTGGGGCAGGACTCCGATGGGAGTCTGCCGGGCCCTGATAACGGATCTGAGCGAGGTGCATTTCCTCGCAAAGGAAGTGATGGAGGGAGTCGAGATCTACAGAGTACTCCTGGGCATGTACTGATGTTAAATCTCGCTCCGGGTGAACGGTGATGTTCGGATGGTAGCCTTTGTTGGCAAAGAATGGAGAGACACCTGTGGTGGCATTCGGAGCGTTGTTGTATGCAAACTCCACGAGAGGCAGGAGTTCGGACCAATTGTCCTGCTGGTAGTTACTGTAGATGCACAGGTACTGCTCGAGCATCTGGTTCATCTGTTCAGTCTGACTGTCTCCTTCCGGATGATAACCGGAGGTGAAGTGGAGGCGGATGTCAAGGGCCTTACCAAGTGAATGGAAAAAATGAGAAACAAACTCCGGACCCCTGTCGGAGGTGACGTGGGAAGGAACTCCGTGCTTGGAGAACACATGGAGGAGGAAGAGCTTGGCCAGTTCCGGGGAGGTGATGGTATCGTGGGTAGGAATGAAAATGCACTGTTTAGACAGGCGGTCCATGATGAACAAGATGGAAATGAATCCGGAAGAGGAGGGTAGCTGTTCAATGAAATCCATGGAGATGGAGTTCCAAGGACGTTCGGGGATGGGGAGTTGTTTGAGCAAGCCGTAAGGCTTATGATGGGGGACTTTGGCACAGGCACAAGAAGTGCAGGAGGAGACGTAACTCTTGATGAAGTTACGGATGCCCGGCCAGGTGTACTCATGACGTACTAGATCCAGAGTCCGGTTTTGACCGAAGTGTCCAGAAAGTTGGTGGTCGTGTTTGTCTCGCAAAATGCGGAGATGGAGATCGTTGGAATCCGGAACGTAAATGCAGTTGTCCAGCCTTAACAGGCCTTCAGCATCAACAGACCAGTGGGAATTGGGGAGGTTGGGGGAAGCGAGATGAGAAGAGATTGTGGTATTGGAGGAGAGGGACGTTAGAATGTCTCGATGGAGAGCCTCTGTGTCGACGAGTACAGCTGTGTCAGGGACCGACCCGGGGTCGAGAGCGCCCGGGTGTATCGCCCGAGGCTGAGGGTCCGGTAGGTATGATGCGGGCACGCGTAGCAGCGGGCCCGAAGCAGACAAGGGTCCCTGGCCACTAAGACTAAAGTGGGAAATGTGTTATTGTCATTATCAAGGGAAGTGTAAGCTACTTGCCTAAAGTGGGAAATGTGAGAAGAAGGTTGCTTCTCAGTTCCCACTTAGGCTGTGTTTATATACATGTGGTTGAAGGCCACGTGGGAAGCGCCACGTCATCCGAGCACACAGCCACCTCCGTCTGGGTACCTCCGTAGGAGGTCCTAGGAGCGTCCGGTGTGCGGGGGGTCGTCCGGTGTGTCCGGGTTCGGGCGCGTTACGCTGCAGCCGGGTCAATGGTACATTGATACAAAGGAAGTCGTCCGTGTGATAAGAAAGGAATAAAGAGGAGAGAGAATAGAAAAGAAGGAGAGGAAGGAAGGGAAGGGAGAAAAGGGGAAGAGGGGGGAGGTCAAGAGGAGTGGATGGTGGGGCACCGGGTTAGGTGGGGCCGGGTCAGGCGGGCGTGCCCTGACATCACCCCCTCCTTAAGCCGCTTCGCCTCGAAGCGGCCAGGTGGTTCTCCCTCTCTCTCCCGGGGGCTTGGGGGTGCGTTCTGTGGAATTCCTCGATTCGGTCGGGGGCGTGGGTTAAGTGGTCCCGCTGGAGCCATTGGTTCTCCGAGTTTGGCCAGCCCGTGAATTTTACCAGGTACCAGAGTTTCCGGCGTAGCCATTTGGAGTCTAATACCTTTTCAACTTCGTACTCCTCTTCTCCATCTACGAGTTCCGGGCCCGGGCGGGGGTCGAGGGGTCGTTCTGCGATTTCATCCGGGTGGTGGGGCCTGATGTTCGTTACAGATACAACCGGGTGGATCCCTTTCTGTCGTGCGGTGAGTTGGAGTTTGACAGTGGCAGGGGAGACGACTTTGACTATCTTGAAGGGGCCGAGCCATTTGTGGTCTAGTTTCTTGGTGGGGCGGTCGGTCGTGTAGTTCTGGGCATTGAGCCAGACTTGGTCACCCTCTTGGTACTTGGGGGCTGCTTCACGGCCCCGATCGTAATAGCGGGCCATCTCGTCTGCTGCATGTTCTAACGCCGCCTTCGCCTCCTCTTGCATTTTCATCATCCTTGATGAAAAGGCATCAGCAGCCTCTACTTCGGACGTACGGGTGGGTTCTGTCCCCATCCTGGGGTGTTGCCCGGTGTCGAGTTCGAAGGGGGTCCGGTGGGTGGACGAGTGGATGCGATTGTTGTAGGCGAACTCTGCTAGCGGGAGCCAGTCTGCCCAGTCGTCCTGGCGGTGGTTGACGAACACTCGGAGGTAGGCTTCGATTTCTTGGTTGACCCGCTCGGTTTGTCCGTCCGTCTGGGGGTGGTAGGGTGTTGAAGGGGTGAGTTTGACTCCAAGGAGGTCTGCGAGCTCTCTCGAGAAGTGGGAGACGAAGGCACTCCCCCTGTCACTGAGGATCTCCTCTGGGAGCCCGTGATGCTTCCAGATGTGTTCTAGGAAGAGTCGCGCTACGCCCGCTGAGTCTATCGTCGTTACGGTGGGGACCGCATGGATGCGTTTGGACAAGCGGTCCACCACGACCAGGATGGCGTTGTACCCCTTCGACTCTGGGAGCTCTCCTACCATATCCACTGAGATTATCTGCCAGCAGTGGGTGGGGACTTTGTTTGGGGTGAGCTTCCCAACCTTTCATGAGGGGAAAGGTTTGACTCGGTTGCAGGTATCGCACCCGCGTACGTACCGCCCGACGTATTCTGCCATCCGGGGCCACCAGTAGTCACGGGAAACGAGTTCTAGGGTTTTCCATCGCCCCGGATGCCCCGTTGCCCGTGCGTCGTGGTGCAACCGTACCAGGTCATGGCGGAGTTGCTGGTCTCTCGGTACGTACACCTTTCCTCGGTATAGGATTAACTCTCCTTGCTTCTCCCATTCATCCGACCTCAGGGTCCCTTCTCCCAGTTCCCGCATGGCTTTCACCACCCTCTCGTCATGCTCCTTCGCTCCACGTATCCTCTCTAGGATCCCTGCCTCCTCTCCCTCTACCGAGATCGCTTCTGTTGCCCGGGCTTCAAACCAGGTGGGTTGGAGGAGTGTCAGCCCCTCGTTGTCATCCTTCCCCTTCGGGTGGTCAGCGTGTCGTGAGAGTGCATCTGGCTTCCCCATGAGCTTCCCTGGGCGGTGGACGAGGGTGAAGTACAAGCGGGAGAGGAAGAGGGACCAGCGTGCTTGGCGTCGGTTTAGCCTCTGGGCCGTGCGGAAGTACCCCAGGTTGCGGTGATCCGTGTAGACCTCAACCCTCTCTTTGGCACCCTCCAGGAAGTGCCGCCACTCTTCAAGGGCTCGGACGATCACGAGCATCTCCTTATCATATACCTCGTAGTTGCGCTCCACGTCCGTAAAGCTTTTGGACATGAACGCTACCAGGTGGAACTCCCCATCCGACTGAAGCTGAGAGAGGACTGCACCGGTTGCGAAGTTGGAGGCGTCACACTCGAGCCTGAAGTGGCCGGAATCAGTGGGGAAGGAGAGGACGGGGGCAGTGGTGACGGCCTCCTTAAGGGCGTGGAAGGCGTGGTCCTCGTCCGGGCCCCAGTTCCAGACTTTGGTCTTCCGGGTCAATGCATGAAGCGGGCGGGCTTTCTCAGAGAAGTCTCTGATGAACCGGCGATAGAAATTCACAAACCCTAGGAAGGACTGCACTTCCTTTACCTTGGTTGGGGTGGGCCAGTCAAGGACTCCTCTAATCTTCACAGGGTCCATCGCGACACTTCCCTCGGAGATGATAAGTCCCAGATACTCGATCTGCGTCCGCTCGAACTTGCACTTCTCTGGCTTCAGGAAGAGCCTCCTCTTTCGCAACGTCTCCAGGACTTCTCGGACGACCCTCCGGTGCTCCTCTAGGGTAGTGGTGAAAATGAGAATGTCATCCATGTAGCAGATGACGACCTCTCGGTCAATGAAATCCCGGAGGATGTCATTCATCATGGTTTGGAAGGTCGCGGGTGAGTTACATAGCCCGAAGAACATTACCAAGGGCTCGAACAGCCCTCGGTTGGTTGCGAATGCGGCCTTCCACTCGTCACCGTCCTTGATTCGGACGTTGTTGAACCCCCAGCGCAAGTCTAGCGCTGAGAAGTACTTGGCATTGCGGAGGCGGGCCAGGACATCAGAGATGAGCGGGAGCGGGTATGAGTTCTTTACCGTGATCTCATTCAGTTTCCGGTAGTCCTGAACTAGCCGTAGTGACCCGTCCTTCTTCTTAACAAAGAAGACTGGGGCCCCCATCGGGGACTTGGACGGTCGGATGCATCCGTTCTGCAGGTTCTCTCGCAGAAACTCGTCCAGCTCCTTCTGCTCTGGCCGCAAGAGTGGGAAGGTCTTCCCTCTGGGGAGCTTGGTGTCCGGCACTAGATCAATGGCGTGGTCCCAGGGTTTCCGGGGGGTAGTTGATCGAAGGCCTCTTTCGAGAACACATCCCGGAAATCTTGGTATTGCTCTGGCACCAGTGCCTCGAACGATACAGGTTCTGCCTCCGGGCCTTGGGCTTCTTGGGCCATCCGCTGGGAGGGTGTGGTAGTTGCTCTTAGCTCGTGTCCCCACTCTGGAGGAATGATCGCAGCATAGATCCCGTCTCCAGGCTCTAGTGTGGGGTCTTGGTCACCTTGTGCTCGTGGTGGCCGGCAGGAGGATGGGCAGCGGGACATGACGACCTTTTGCCGTACCCAGTCCACCTCCGGGTTGTGGTGGAGCAGCCATGAGTGTCCTATGATGAGGGACTGTCGCCCGAGGTTCGCGATTGGGAAGCCGGCCCGCTCTGTATGGCGTCCGAATGTCAAGAGGGCTTCTAATTCTTCGGTTATGGCCCCGTTCTCGTTTGGGGTTCCATCGACGTTACGGACGGGGATGGGTGTGGGGAGCGGGGTGGTCTCGAGCTTGTGTCTCCGGACGAACTCAGGGCTCACGAAGTTCCCGGTGGCTCCTGAGTCTAGGAGCGCTGATACGGACACGGAGGCAAGGGAGGTTAGGGAGGTCAGCCTTACGGCAAGGTTGAGGGATCTCGGGGACCGTTTGGAGAGGACATAGATAGCAGGTGGGGACACTGCTACCTCTGGGGCCGTCTCTGTGGTTTCCTCATCTTTGCGGGCTCGGGGTGCTCCTTTTCTCCTTTTCTTTGCGATGACTCGATGGAGCTTCGGTGCTGGTGACGGCTCCTGGGCATCGTGGCATCTGCGTGAGCTATCCCTTGTGGGTGGCTGGCGTGTGCTCCTTACAGGCTGGGTCTCCGGGCGTCCTCTTGGGTCCGGGTCCAGTCCTTTCCCTCCTGCTTCCGGTCCTTTCGTCGCCTGGCCCTTCAGCCCCTTCATCAGCGTTTGAAGGTCTTCCGGGTGCAGGCGTCGGGTCTGGCGGGTCTCGGGGTGCGGGTTCGTCTCTCGTCTGGGACGGGTTACAGGGGTCGCAGGTGGGGCAGGTGGAGGGGGCCCGGGTGGGGGCGTGCATGGCTGCGTCCTCTGGAAGTGCCGCCACTGGCTGTCAAGGAGCGTGGCTTCACGCTTCCATTCGGCCCAGGTGATGGGCATAGGGCGGAGCTGGTAGATGCTCTCGCGGAGCCGGGAGTTGATTGCCCGCTCGAAGCGGTCGACTAGCCCTACGTCGCCTAGCTGTGAGGTGGGCCCTAGTATCTCAAACTCCTGGATGAGTCCGTCCACGGGGTCACTTCCCTGTCGGACAGTAGCCAGCCTCTGCCGGGCTGTAGCCGCCCGGTTTGGGTCTTGGAACATGGTGTCAAGTTCTGCATTGAACTCGTCCATGGTGGGTGTAGGGGAGCCTGTCCTCAGTAGCGCCATGGTGCGTTGCGTTGCCCATGCTCCTGCAGTCCCTCCCTTCATGTAAGAAAGCATGAAGAGGACTTGGGAGAGGGTGCTGGGGAATTCGGCCATGCGGACGTAGAGGTAGATCCCGCATTCGGCCTTAAAGCGGTCGAGGTCCTCTCTGACTCCCGAGAAGGGGGTGGGGGGGGCGACTTTGGGTGGTCTGGGTGCGTGCGCAGGCAGGCCCTGGGCTTGGGCTACCACAGTGGCCTGTAGTTCCTGGAACCGGGCCAGGAGGTCGTCATACTGTTCTTGTGTCGCCATGGCGGGGGAGGTGGGGGGAGATGGGGTTGAAACCTTCTTCTGCTGTCAGGGACCGACCCGGGGTCGAGAGCGCCCGGGTGTATCGCCCGAGGCTGAGGGTCCGGTAGGTATGACGCGGGCGCACGTAGCAGCGGGCCCAAAGCAGACAAGGGTCCCTGGCCACTAAGACTAAAGTGGGAAATGTGTTATTGTCATTATCAAGGGAAGTGTAAGCTACTTGCCTAAAGTGGGAAATGTGAGAAGAAGGTTGCTTCTCAGTTCCCACTTAGGCTGTGTTTATATACATGTGGTTGAAGGCCACGTGGGAAGCACCACGTCATCCGAGCACACAGCCACCTCCGTCTGGGTACCTCCGTAAGAGGTCCTAGGAGCGTCCGGTGTGCGGGGGGTCGTCCGGTGTGTCCGGGTTCGGGCGCGTTACGCTGCAGCCGGGTCAATGGTACATTGATACAAAGGAAGTTGTCCGTGTGATAAGAAAGGAATAAAGAGGAGAGAGAATAGAAAAGAAGGAGAGGAAGGAAGGGAAGGGAGAAAAGGGGAAGAGGGGGAGGTCGGGAGGAGTGGATGGTGGGGCACCGGGTTAGGTGGGGCCGGGTCAGGCGGGCGTGCCCTGACAAGCTGCTTGGATTACTGTGGCAGCTAGGAACGTAGCTTGTAAGGACGCAGTGAGCTGCTCCGAAGTGAAGACTGGTCGGAAGTTCTGCAGATTGATGCAAGCATAGTCCATATCCCCTTCTTTGGGATAGACGTCCCAGCATCTAGTCAACGCATCTGGTTTTACTCCGAGTCTTCCGGGGCGGAATTGGACAGTCATGTGGAACTGGGAGAGGACCTCTGACCAGCAGGCTTGTCGCCGGGTCTGTCATATCCCGGAATCCCGACCCCGCGCACTCCCACCACACCACACCTTCCTAACAACTCCACCATCCCCTACACCATGCCTCCCCACTCCCCAAGTCACCTTCCCTCCTGATTGTCTCAGCTCCGGTCTGGTGGTGGCACACCGAACCTTGGCCACTCCCATCCCGGAAGCTTGGTCTCGAGTCGGAACATTTGGAGACTCCGGATTTGCTCCGATATCCTGACGGACCTCCGACATCCCGTGACATACCCTTAAAACATTCCTCCACCCATTTCATTTATTTGAGTCACCTAATATCCTTCGGATATGCAACTCCGCTTTCGGAGCTACCCGCATCCTTCGGTGATCTCACTCACGTTATCACCCACCAGTCACTTTCCATTCTTAGCACAACTACCTTCTTCCTACCATTCAGTCGGCTAACCCCCCCTTACCCATTTCTCGTTCCCATTCATTTTCCGGCCTCCAACTCCGCCCTCCTTGGTCCGACACCTCGGTTCCCCATTTAAGATATCGTTCGGGACCTTTCGGTACCTCTCGGTATCATTCGGCACCTTTCATTGTTGCCCCATTGTCATTCAGACTTTGACTAAGTCCTTTCCACTCCTCTTTTAAATACCCATAGATTAGAACCTGTAGCTCCTCAGTTCTAATCTCGACTAAAATGCCACCCAAAGTCCCTCTGAGTGAATCCCGTTCCTGTTCTACAAGATACCTCAGACATAAGAAATACAAGGACTAACTGAGACGTAACGGAGGCACAGCGCTCCCTCCGAGTCGCTGAGGTCGCGTCCTTCTTAGAGCCTCTTGTACCACCCAGCAGAACCGGGCTCCCTGAGAAGCTCCGGATCACTACCGGAGCCCTCGGACCCCCCTCTAGTTGAGCCCCACCTGCATTCGGACTCACGCATTTACCCCTACGATCCGGGTTTTTGACAGGTCAAGAGTTTGGTGGTGGAAAAATACTCAAGGTTTTTGTGGTCGGTAACGACATCGATGGGGGTTCCTGAACCTTCAAGGTAGTGACGCCACGATCGGAACACGTTGTGGATGGCAAGCAGTTCCTTATCATGGGTGTCGTAGTTGAGCTCCGGTGCCGAGAGTGTTCTAGAGCAGAAAGCGACGGGGCGAATCTCTCTGTCATCACAACGGATGGACAGGATTCCGGAGATCGCATAATCGGAGGCGTCGGTTTCTACAATGAGGGGGGCATCGGGTAACCAATGTGTCAGGATAGGAGCAGAGGTGGAGGCTTCTTTCAAGGTGTTGAAAGCAGAGTGACAGTCGTCAGAGAATAACCAGGGGGCTCCTTTACGCGTAAGGCGCATCAAGGGGACCACAATGTCGGAGTATTGGTGGATGAAACACCGATAGAAGTTAGCGAAGCCAAGGAAGGACTGGACGTCCTTGACTTTATGGGGCTCGGGCCAATCTTGGACAGCTTTAACCTTCTCGCTGGACATGGTGAGTCCGGAGGGAGAAAGGCAGTATCCGAGATATTCCGTAGTGTCCATATGAAATTTGCATTTCTTCGGATTGGCGTATAGGCTGTCATATCCGTGCATACCCGACCCCGACCCGACTTCCGGACCTCCACCCTCTTCACCTCCGGAGTCATAACCTACCGTTGCCGTTCCGATACTCACCTTCGGTCTTGGCAAACACACCTCCCCCTTACCTCTCCGACCCTATCTCCGTCCGCTCCGATACTCACCTTCGGACCGAACATTGCCCCACTCGCCACCCCTCCTACTACTCCGCTCCCCCTTCACAACACCTCCACCCTCCCGTTATCCTCCTACGCTTCCCCCATCCGCTCCGATACTCGCCTTCGGACCTGACTACTCTCCTTTCCGCCACTCCTTCTCCCCTTACCTGTCCCCTCTCTCCTCCCTCCGTTACTCCTCCGCCACCCTTCCGCCAAGTTACGACCTTCCACCGCTGTTCCGTACTTCGCACTCGGACACCGCTTGTACCTTACTCCGAGCCTCCGTCATAGTCCCTACCTCGGACTTTGACTCCACCTCGGCCTTAGTCCATTGCATTGGTGACCTCATACTACGTAAACACCATTGCCAATATTCCTCGGACTTCCAACCCCACCTCCGTAACCTCCGTAACCTCCGCAACCCCCGAGCTTCGCGGACTGCCTTCGGCACTCTCGCCGCCTGTAATGTATTTCTCGCATTTTCCCTTCATCCCTATTTGGACTACTGCTTCTTTCTATTCTAGCCAGTTAGTCATCATCCCCACTTCCCCTCATCCTCCTGCCCCTCTGGGCCTCACCCTCCCTACCTCCTTTCGGACGTATCACAGGTCTTGCCCTATGACCTTCGGTACCGTTCCGATTCGGTCACCCTTTGTTCTCTTTGTGCTTTTGCCCCTTCCATTATATATATCGGCGCTTGTACATACTCGTCTTGGTTTCAGTCCGAAATCGACATGAACTCCCCCCAAGAGACTTTCCCTCTGCTAGATCCGAAATTAGGGACCCCTAGGACAACCAGCAATGGCACAGCGCTCCACCTGAGTCGCTGAGGCCGAGGTCCTTCCATGCTAAGTCTCCGATTCCATTCCGGAGTCGTCCGAATCCGCACGTTCTAACATAGGCCGTGTTTGCGGAGTCTCCTAAGAACTTCTCAGACATGCTCCTGATGTGAAGCCATGTCTTCCGAGTAGGTAAGGATGTCATCTAGGTAGACTACCACAGAAACGTCCAAGAGGTCGGCAAAGATTGTGTTGACGAATTGCTGGAAGGCCATGGGTGCATTCATGAGACCGAATGGCATGACAAGCCACTCATAGGAACCATAGCATGTGCGGAAGGAAGTCTTCCATTCGTCACCTGCTGCAATGCGAACCAGGTGGTAAGCATGCTGCAGGTCGAGTCTGGTGTAGACTGTGGCATGGCTAGGTGCATCAAGGAGGTCGGAGATGCGGGGAAGTGGGTAGCGATCCTTTTTGGTGATCTTGTTCAGCCCTCGGAAGTCAATGCAAAGACAGAGGGATCCGTCCTTCTTGCGGACAAAGAGGACCAGTGCCGCATGAGCGGAAGTAGCGGGGCAAATGAGCCTGGAGGCAAGGTGTTCATCTAAGAATGCCCGGAGGGCCTCGAGTTCCAAAGTAGAGAGAGAGTACATAGTACCCAAGGGTGGTGAAGTGCCTTCCTCAAGGTCGATCTTCAGGTCGTGCTCACAGTGCGGTGCCAGCATCGAGGCTTTGTGTCAGGGTTCAGCACCCTGCCCTAGGGTGCCCCAGACTCCCCAACCAATCCCTTCCTTCCATTCCTTCATTGTTGCCTTGTTGTTGCCTTTCTGTGTTGTGTACACACGCGCGCACGGGATAGCGTGGGAACTTTCTGAGCGAGCAGCTCGCCCAGAATGTTCCCACGGGTCACAGCCACAGTTCTGGGCGAGCAACTCGCCCAGAACGTTCCCACACTTACTGGGCACTGCCACCTGGATGTTCCCTCCGGGTCACACTACACAACTCTAGGAGCTGTATAGTTGTGGGCATGTGACCCATTCCTTTATATAGCAACCATGCGGGGAGATGAGACCTTTACCCTTCTTCTCATCTCATGCCCCGCATAGTGTGAGGACAGGCCAGATGGGGGTTGAGGTCAGGGAGCCTCCGAGTCCGAGGCCGGGCCCTGACAGTAGAAGAAGGGTTTAACCTCACGCCTCCACCAGCCTCTGTTGTCCCAGAAAGCCAAGGTAGGCTCGGACCGTCTCAGAGCTGGGTGCAGGCTGCGCTTCTATGCATGGTGCATAGAGTTCCGGTGGCCGAGTTACGCCACACCATTGTTTTCCCCCACCCAACCGTTACACACTCTTTTCCTCGCGACACCGACTTTGAGTTCCGCAACCGAAGGTTGCTCACCCTTCATTCTCTTTGGATGGATGGTGAGCACCGGAGGCAATGGATGCCGATTGGAGGAAGAGCCCAGATCCCTGGCTATGGCCCTTTAGGATAAAGCGGCATAGAGGGAGGGTAGTTGCCCAAGACACATCGCTGCGCCTTCGCTGGCTCACTCATCCGACTCTCTGAGACGTTGGGTACACTCAGGGAACTCTTCATTTCACACATTTCTGACGGAGGACGGACACCGAAGCAATGGATGGCATCTAGTGAGCCCAGGTCCTTGGCTATCGCCCGAAGCGGCATAGAAGGAGGGTAACGCCTAGGTTGCATTGCTGCGCTTTCGAAACCCGCACACCCAACCGTTTTTGTTTTCATTCACACTCCCATTCCCTATCCCAGCCCCTTGCAACGCTGTCCCACAGATTGTGTTCCAATCTGTGAGGTTGAGTTGAGGGTCATCCCACCGCTTCCCAGACACCTTGCTGAACGCACTAAGGAGACATAGCCGCCCGACTGCTGCCGACGTACCGGCCGAAAAGCACTCTGGAAATGGGGTCACCCACCTGCTGCCAGCCTCGCAACTGCAGATGCAAGAACGATGACCCACTAGAGACTACCCACCCGGTCCCCCACATTATCCCACCGCTACCCGGACACCTCGCTGAACGCGCTAGGGAGACAAAGCCGCCCGACTGCTGCCAACGAACTGGCCGAAAGGCACTCTGGAAACGGGGTCACCCACCCGCTGCCAGCCTCGTAACCGCAGATGCCCAAGATAACCTGGATGAGACCACCCACCCCCGCTTCCACTTGCGACTGAGAGTCGCGCGCGCGCGCAAGCGCTGCCTTTTTTGGATTCACGACGGAGAATGAGCACAAGAGGGAATGGATGCCGCTGGTGAGGGTGCCCAGGATCCCTGCTATGGCCGCTTAGGCATGCGGCATAGAGGGAGGGTTGTGTATCCCAGCCGCATCACGGACCCGCTATGGCTCACGGACCCGACTCCCTGCGGTGCCGGGCACCCAGGAGAGAGTTTTACATTTGGATTTCGATGGAGGATGGACATGAGAGGGGAAGGATAGGAGCTGACGAAGGAGCCCAAGGTCCCCTGCTGTGACCGCTTGGGAATGCGGCACAGAGGGAGGGTGGTGCTCAGCCCACATCAGGTAGCCCCACTGTCCACGCACCCGGACTCCCCAGTGTGCAAGATGCACTTGGGGGAGAGTTGTTTTCCACATGCGACCCCGCATGGCCCGGTCTCGGGCCCGACTATCTTTACCGCATACCCGCTACCCACCCCGAAATTTTTTTTCTTTTCCTTTCCATACTTTCCCCATCCACCCCTGAAGAGGAGCCCAGCGTCCTAGGCAACGGACCACCACGCGCAGAGGAGGGGGGAGAGGGGGTTTTTTGAGGTTTAGCCACTTCGGGGCGAAGTGGCATTAGAGGGAGGGTGGGGAGCGGGGTGTAGACCCTGCCGGATCCCCTGGGACTCTCCCACTATCGCCGATACCTCGGCACCACCACACCCCTGACCCCGCATACCCGGAGGAGCGCAGCCCGGAGGTCAGAGTGCAGGCATGCAGACGATGGCCCAGAGGTCAAGTGCTGCACGACCACCCTCCATACCCGAAGCGGGCACAGCCCTGAGGCCGGACGCGATCACGGGGACGACACGACTGCAGCTGGGGCATCATGGGATGAGAGATGCAGGCTGGAGGTCACCGAGTCGCGAGCAGACAATGGAGGGTGCTGAGGGACCTGAATTTTTTTCGGGCAAGCCTTAGGGGAGCGCCGCATATGTGGCGATGAACGACTACTTTAATTTTTTTTAACTTAACCTTATTTTTTCGCCGCTGAAGGAGAGAACGAAGGAAGGTCAGTTGGGAGGTTCAAACGAGACCACCACCAAGCTGTTCCCTGGTTCTTTAGTTAGGATGGGGAAGTGTACTAGTGTTGTTTATTGTAAATATAGTACCAATCCGAGTGTTTTGGCTAATTCTATTTTTATGGGTTAGTTTTAAAGTTCCTGGGAATTGACTTACAGATAAACCGAGCCCTGCGGAGCTGTTTCTTTATTGAAATTTATTAATTTGTCTAGGTGTAATTTTGTGTAGCGTTGTTTAATTTGGATTTAAACTTGAATTTAATCTTCTACTTGGTGAAGTTTCAAAGATTCTATTCAGTTAATGAATTTGGATGGTGTCTGGAGTGTCCCTTGAGTTCGTTTTATTTTTGTCTTTATTTTATTGCTTGTTTTAACAGTAGCAAAATAACTGTTTTGTGTTTACACTTTGAAATCTGGAGTGTTAACCAGCTCTCCTGTTGAAATATCTACTTAATATTTCTCTCCTTAATTGCTGCCTTTTACTACAGTGGCAATCTTAACTGTATATCACTTTTTCGCACTGGAGTGACAACCAGAAATGCTTGAGAAAAATAATACTCTATTTTCTTACTTCTCTGAGGGGGGCGAAAGGTCGCAGAAAGGGTCTCCCTTTTATACTCCTTGGGTCGCCTTCCTTTTTCACGCTCTACCTTCTATTTACAGGATTTATTTACAGTGTATTTTTCTCAAACTGAATAAAAAGTGAGATTTTCACGCTATAGTTCCGCTGCGCTTTGCTGCGCTGAACTGCGGTCTACTGCGGTCAGACTGCGCCTGGAATCCTTATTGTCCTTCCTCGCCTAAGCTATTTTAATGGTTAATTAGAATTTGTCTGCGCCGCATTTGCCGCAGTTCCCTATTTCAAATTCCCCATATTTCCCATTAAGTTCGCTATGACTCGGTCATACTGAATTCAAACCTCGCATTACTATGCGTGTGACTGTGCTGAGACCTTCAGCTGATTTATTCCAATTTTATTTAGTGACATTTTAGTTAAAATGAGACTGAAATGATAAATGAGTGAATTATTCAGGTTTAAAACTGAAAGAAAAAGTTGCTAGTAATCAAGAATTACTCAAACGAATGTGTTATAGCTCTCTACTTCATTAGAACATCGTTCCCTAAAATTCCCGCCATGGTCCGTCGTAGTTTAGTAGTTTTCGTGAATTTCGTTCATATTCCCTGATTCCCTTTTGTATTATCACATCCTAATCCTCCATATGTATTGTTCGTTGTTATAGTAGGTCGTCCTCGAAGATATCATATTTTTATGTATTTTATTTAGGGCTCTAGACCTCTTGAAGCTGTCTTCCCGCGTGTTTTCAGGTTTCTAACTTCATGTCCTTGTATCTCATTCATTTCTGGATGTTTTCTCACGTTCTTGGTATCATAAATTTCCATTTATTCCCACCTTTCCAATGGTACTAAGGTTGTGTCCTATTTCCCTGTATTCGTTGAGTTAGCAAAGTTTCGCGCGCACATTCGGTAATCACGTGCGTCGTTCCCATAGTTGTTCGTATGCGGGAGCCGTTTTCGTTTAGTTGTTCGGGATTTATGATATGCGCGGGTGTTTATTTCTTTCATATGGGCTTCTGTGATTTATTTCAGATTTTTCCCTCATGATCTAAGGTTGTTTTGCACCTTTCGTGCTTTGTTTTGACCGGGCTCTTCCTTATTTGGACGGAAATTGGTCTTCGCGATCTGCCGAAGTGCGGATCTCGGTTCCGACGGCCGGTTCCCTGCGCATCGCCACCCTCACGTGTCATTACACATGATGCGGATTCCTATATTCCCGCCATGGGTATAACTTCACAACGGCTGGACCGTTTGGGCTGAGAATTTGCATAACTATAGTTTCCTATTTTTCATATTTTCCGTGTAAATTTCGTTGTATGTTTTAATTATGGATCCTACGCAATCATCGTCTTGTCCCTGAGCTCGGACTTTTGATGTCGCTATTCCCGTTATTGGATTTCTCATTAACGCATGATCCTTTTATTATGGAAATTTGGGAGGATTAAGAGTAGATCCTTTCCTTTCTAATGGGCTATCAAGCTTGTCTCGGTCGTTACTAGTTAATCTTCGCGCTTGCTTTTTAGACATTGTCCTCGTTTTGCAGGAGTTTTAGTCATATCTCCGTCGTTTATGGGTAGTTTCCCCTATAATTACTCTCATTGGTTCCGTTTGGGTGACATCTACATTTCCTATTATAAACACGACTTTGACTTTTGCATTAGTTCCTGAGGAATCTTTGTTCCGTGGTACTTCCATCCTTGCTATGTGTGCGGACGTGGGAAAGTAGTTTCCGTGGAGGTTCTCTGATTATTTTTATAGTCAAATCTTGGTCGATTGTCCTAATTCTTGGTTTAATATTTGCTATAAATTCCCCCGAGAATTCCGTCTCGTTGATGGTAAGCTTGAAGTATTTTTGTTATTTTTCTTTCTTTCGATTTATCGTGTATAGTCGTAATAATTCGTAAAAATTCGTAAAATTCGTTAAAATTCAGGTCCTTCTATGTTCTCATATCTACTTGTCGTATGAGGTTTTGTGATTTATCTGGCATATTTTCATAATGGGTTTCCATAGTGTGGCCGTTATTTCTCCTACACCGCTTTTCTTAACTTAGAATAGTTTCACACCTCCATCCTTACATTATTCCCCGCTCCCGCTTCCGCCTCCGCTTTCTTTCATTTTGGTTTTATTCTAACCACCTGAGGGATGGGTTACCTGGGGACTAGGGCCACTTCGGGGCGAAGTGGCATAGAGGGAGGGTGATGTCAGGGTTCAGCACCCTGCCCTAGGGTGCCCCAGACTCCCCAACCAATCCCTTCCTTCCATTCCTTCATTGTTGCCTTGTTGTTGCCTTTCTGTGTTGTGTACACACGCGCGCACGGGATAGCGTGGGAACTTTCTGAGCGAGCAGCTCGCCCAGAATGTTCCCACGGGTCACAGCCACAGTTCTGGGCGAGCAACTCGCCCAGAACGTTCCCACGCTTACTGGGCACTGCCACCTGGATGTTCCCTCCGGGTCACACTACACAACTCTAGGAGCTGTATAGTTGTGGGCATGTGACCCATTCCTTTATATAGCAACCATGCGGGGAGATGAGACCTTTACCCTTCTTCTCATCTCATGCCCTGCATAGTGTGAGGACAGGCCAGATGGGGGTTGAGGTCAGGGAGTCTCCGAGTCCGAGGCCGGGCCCTGACACTTTGCTCTTACTGAACACATCCGCAAACTCGTGATACTCCTTCGGGATGGCCGAGAGGTCAACGGAATCGGTGTGGGATGAGGCAGCCCTCAAGCAGCTGTCCTCGGAAGGGATGGTTAGGCTGAAGGATACCGATCCTTCAAGTTGACAAGCCTTCGCGAACGCGGAACGGCTGATGAACTCGATAGATGGTAACGAAGGAATGGGAGCCTGTGACTGGGGTGCTGGTGGAACATCAGATGGTTGGATGTTGGACGACGGCAGTGGTGCCGGAGATGACGGGGGAGAGCTCGGAGTAACTGTCTTGGTAGGTTTGGAAGTTCAGAATGTAATACTGCTTGAGACCCAGTCAATCAACGGATTGTAGTGGGTAAGCCAGTTGTGTCCTAGGACTAGGGAACATGATCCATCCAGCGATGTGACAAAGAAAGTTGTGGGGGTGATGTTTCTGGAAGCAAAGCGGAGGGGAATATCAACGGCACGGGTTATGATTGAGTTGGTGCTGCTGTCGAATAGGCGTAGTTGTAGGGGTTTAATCTGATATGTCTTCAAGGCCAACTTCTTTATGAATGTGTCGTCGATGAAGCAGTCCGAAGACCCAGAGTCTATGAGTGCGGGTACGTTCTCATAGGAGCGGAAAAGTTTATTTTGTGTCCTATCATTGGACGGAGGAGAAGGGACAGGAGTAGAGAAAGAGGAGAAATGGAGAGAGGTGGATTGATCTACGGAAGTAGTCAGAGGGGGCGGAGGAGAGAGTGGTACATCAGCAACACTATCTACAATGGGTAGAACATTAACCGGAGGGTCAACATTGAGAGGAGAAAATAGACCATTTGAAAGAGAAAAAGAAACGGGAATATGGAGGGAGGATAAGTCGGAGATGGAAGATGCGTTTAAACGCACTTCTTTGAGCGCATGGAGGGAAGAATCGCAACCCCCGGTCCGTGTGGAGTCCACGGGGGGTGCGGACTAATTTTTTGCTTCTGTGGAAGTGGATCCTTGCTCCTCGGTCTGGGCCGAACAGGCCTTAGACACGCAAGAAGAAGACTTGGGACAGTCCTTGACCATGTGGCCAGACTGGCTGCAGAACATACAAAGTTTCTCGTTGAGACAACACTTATGCTCTTGTGGCATGAGCTTGCCATTGTCTCCGAGTTTTGAAGAAAGATCCGGTTTAGCGGAGCTGGCCTCGGACTTCTTATTGTCCTTCGGAGGCTTGCTACCGGAAGCGGAGTTGAAAGAGGAGGAGGAAGGGTCGGGGGTCGGAACAAGAAGCGGCGGTGGACTTGTCGAAAATGTTAGAGGAGGAGGGTTTCGCATGACGTGTAACTTCAGATTTACGCTCCCAATAGCATGCATCGAAAGTTTGCAACAAGGTGCAAAGTTCCGAAAGAGTAGAAGGTTTACCTACTCTGGCAATATCGTCCTTGATATGTTCCGGCAATCCGTTATAGAAGAAACAACTGTCAGGGCACGCCCCGTCCGACCCCCGCTCCGCTCCCCCACTCCGCACCGCTTCTCCTTCTTCCTTTCTCCTTTCTTCCTTTCTTCCTTTCTTTCTCTCTCTCTTACATGGACCACCTTTCCCACTGCTCAATGTATCACCAGCGTACACGCCTATTTCCCCTCCTGTATCTTACCATTCCCACATCGCCGCCACCGCTGCCGCACTCGCCCTGCACCCACAGCGAGCCCTCTCGGGATCTCCCACGGAGACACCCGGAGAGCCGTGGCTGTGTGCAGGGGTGACGTGGCGCCCCCCACGTGACCGATCCCGCATGTATATAATAACGGCTGGAGTGGGAACCGAAGAAGTAGCCTTCTTCTCATATTCCCACTTCAGACTAAGTGGTTCGGGGATGCTCACCCCACGACAGGATCACCACTATGCACAGCCGCTACCCATCCCACCAAGTCCCGCACGCAGGGACCTCACCGCTTTCGGAGCTGTCCTTGACAACAACGAAGCGCAGCTTCTCCGTAACCATGAAGTTGAGAGGCGTGTCGGTTGAACTCGACAACGTACTTATTGATGTGGTGCCTGTCCTTCATGTCCAGGGTCATTAGTTGAACTTGAGCGTCACCCACAGGATCGTGAGGACTGAAGTTGGTTTGAAGTTCATTGACAAACTCCTGATAGTTATTCATCCATCACGGACGAAGCGTAGAATTTTGATCGAATAATAGATCCGGCTCGAACCAATCGAGGGCCATTCCCTTGAGGTAGGACTGTGTGAAGATGACCTTAGCACGGTCGCTAGCAAAAGCGAGGGGACGGTCCTGGAAATTAAGTTCACATTGGACCAGAAATACTCGGAGTTCTCAGGGATCTTTCCCGTCAAACTGTTCGGGCTCGCGGACCTTGGTCCGGAGAGCAGAGGATGGTGGACATGGTGGACATCCGGTGTGACAAGCCAAGCTGGCAATGGCTTGGGCTAATTGTGCAATAGCCACGTTGGAGATGGGTTCAGCATCGTCAGTGGTTGGGACAGTGGGGATGGGAGGATCAGCAGGAGGAGGGTCGATGAAGTCGGGAACCTCGGAACTGAGTCCAAAGAAGTGAACAGGGTCTATGGGTTGTTCCATGGTGTCTCCGAAGTCGGAATCTGCAACTGGTGATCGATTCCTAACGGGATGCATGATAGAGTCGATGGGAGAGGGGTTTCTAGATTAGAAAAGCTACGAAACTCAACTGGGTTTCTCGCCAATCAACTAGGACCAGGCTGTGAGGGTTCTGGGGACGGTGAGGCAGAGTTGGGAACTAATTGTCAGAGACCAGGTTTGAGATGAAGGAAAGTCTCCGTGGCAGAGGGCTTCAGCCTCAGCGACTTATGCCAAGAGCGCTGTGCCTAGTAACACGTCCGTGCCCTAACTTACTAACTGGCAACCAGAACTGAAGGGGGTTAACTCTAGTCGATTTTATTACTGAAGTGTAACCTATGTACAAGTTGGATATATATATGGTTACAGTGAAGATGGGTCCGCAAATGGTGGAGCCGAACGGAGCGGAGCTAACGGGGTTAAACATTAGCTGACTGAATATTACCGACAAGTCGGGTCGCGGGGTTAACGGAAAGGCAGGCGATAACCCAGAAATGGAAAGGAGGGATAGGCCCGAAGGTGGGCTCTGCAGGGCAGGCGAGTGTATTGCCCAGCGGAGGCGGGAGTGTGCTAGCGGACGTCGGAGCTGTCCGGAAGTCTTCAGGGCTCCGTACTTAGGGAGGCGTAGGTAATAAATTGAAAGGAGGGGGTGGTGACCATCAAGGGGTACCGAGGGGATTGCGGAATACGGGAGCTCCGAGGTTAGTGAAGAAGGAGCGGAGGTAGACCGGAGGGATCGGAGGGACCGGAAGTCGATGGCCGGGGATGGATATGACACTAATGTGCATAGTTGAGAACGAGTGCAAGGGGCTTTTGGTGCCATACAAGACATGTACTAGTCAGGCAGTAATAAAATACTGTCAGAGACCAGGTTGAGACGAGGGAGTGTCTCCGTGATGGATGGCTTCGGCCTCAGCGACTTGTGCCAGGAGCGCTGTGCCAAGTAACACGTCCGTGCCCTAACTTACTAACTGGCAACCAGAACTGAAAGGGGTAAACTCTAGTCGATTTTATTACTGAGGTGTAACCTATGTACAAGTTGAGTATATATATAGTTACAACGAGGGCGGGTCCGCAAATGGCGGAGCTGAGCGGAGCGGAGCTAATAGGATTAGACATTAGCCGATTGAATATTACCAATGAGTCGGGTTATGGGGTTAATGGAATGGTAGGTGATAACCCAGAAACAGAAAGGAGGGATGAGTGTATTGCCCAGCAGAGGCGGGAGTGCGCTAGCGGATGTCGGAGCTGTCCGGAAGCCTTCGGGGCTCCGTACTTAGGGAGGCGTGGGTAATAAATTGAAAAGAGGGGGTGGTGACCATCGAGAGGTACTGAGGCGATTGCGGAATACGGGAGCTCCAAGGTTAGTGAAGAAGGAGCGGAGGTAGACCGGAGGGACCGGAGGGAGTGGAAGTCGATGGCTGGGGATGGATATGACAGGTCATGGGGACCCGGGGTCCGTCCCCTGACAGAACACCTCCAAAGCATGTTGCTGAGCTGTCAGGGCATGGGAAAACGTTACCGTGACTCGCCGTCGGTGACCGTTAAGGTCCGCTGCTCCAGCGTAACAGCCCGTTAAGGGTGGGGATGACAATCGCAGCAAAACGGGGTTTCGGCTTCAACGACTTGTTCGTGAGCGTTGCGCCTTGTACTTGATGCGGCCCGATATTTCAGAGGGCAGAGGATGTGACTGAGTCAGACAGAGAGTGCAGGGGGTAACCCTAGTTGATTTTCGAACTAAAGTACGAGGTAGTATACAACCGGTATTTGTCAGGGCACACCCGCCTGACCCGCCTCCACCCGGACCCACCTCACCTGGTACCCCTTCTCCCACCCTGCACCCTTCCTTCATATCCCTTCCCCTCTATCCCTCTCCCATTTCTATTTCTATTTCTATTTCTATTTCTATTCCACATGGACAACCTTTCCCTTATTATTGACCTGCCCGCGACGCACACACGACATGCCTAGCCCCGGACGACCCCGGACGGCTCTAGAGCGCAACCTAGTGCACGTGTGTGCAGCATACACCCTTGAGATCCCCCACAGGGACACCTGGGTGACCACGGCTGTATGCGGGGTGACGTGGCGGACCTCATGTGACCCAAGCCGCATGTATATAAACACACCTGGGGTGGGAACCGAAGAAGTAACCTTCTTCTCAACATTCCCACTTCAGTCTAAGTGGCCAGGGATCGCTGTCCCGCATCGGGCCTGCCAGTACACACGCCTGATCTACCCCCCATGAGGTCCTCAGCACCGGATGCTACGCCCGGACCGCCTCGACCCCAGACGCGTCCCTGACAGCAGAAGAAGGTTTCAACTACGCTTCCTCTACCTCCTCCCCTGCCATGGTGTCAGAAGAACAGTATGATGACCTGTTGGCCCGGTTTGAAGAACTACAGGCCATTGTCGAAAGTCATGCCCTGAACCGGGCCGCACCTGCACCCGCCCCCATACCCGCTCCTGCCCCCCCACCTGCACCAACACCTGCGCCTAGACCCAAGGGCCCCAAGGTTGCCCCTCCTACCCCCTTCTCAGGAGCCAGCGACGATCTCGACTGCTTCAAAGCTGAATGTGGTATCTACTTCCACGTCCGCACAGCTGAGTTCCCCAGCGCCCTCTCGCAGATCCTCTTCATGCTCTCCTATATGAAGGGAGGGACTGCAGGAGCATGGGCCATGCAACGCACCATCACGTTGCTGACGGCCAGCTCGCCCGCACTCACCATGGACGAGTTCAACACAGAACTCGATGCCATGTTCCAGGATCCGAACCGGGAAGCCACAGCCCGGCAGAAACTGGCAAACATCTGACAAGGGAGTGACTCCGTGGATAAGGTCATCCAGGAGTTTGAGATACTGGGACCCGCCTCGCAGTTGGGTGACGTTGGGCTAGTTGACCGCTTTGAGCAAGCAATCAACGCCCGGCTCCGCAAGAGCATTTACCGCCTCCGCCCCATGCCCACCACCTGGGCTGAATGGAAACGCGAGGCCACCCTCCTAGATAACCAATGGCGACGTTTCCAGGCAACGCAGCCCCGCACGCCCCTGTCCAGACCCCCACTCCCGCTGGGATGACCCCTACCAACTACCACCCCCTCTCACGCATGCCCCATGCCCGCACCCGTACCCCTACCCCTGACTCCTACAGCCCGCCCCGCGAGTGGAGTGGGCCCGCAGCCAATAGACCTTGATCACTCAAGAATCGACCAGAGGAGGAACGGGCTGTGTTACAACTGTAATGCCCCAGGGCACGTTGCCCGGGAGTGCCAGCACCCCAAGGTCCATCAAGTACGATGCCTCCACCCTGAAGACCTCCAGGCGCTGATGGAAGGACTGAGGAGCCAGTTGATGGGAGAACCAGAGACAGATGTCAGGGCACAGCCCTTGACCCCACTCACCCTCAGACACCCTCACCCTTCTCCTAACCACTGTCAGGGCACACCTGCCTGACCCGGCCCCACCCTTTCCCACTTCAGTCTAAGTGGCCAGGGACTGCCTCCTGAGCCGGGCCCGCCAGTATGCACGCCCGCTCCACACCCCGCGAGACTTCCAGTGTCAGGCGTCTCACCCGGGCCCCCTCTACCCCGGACGCGTCCCTGACAGCAGAAGAAGGCTTCAACCTCGTCTCCCCTATCCCCCCTCCCTCCCCTGCCATGGTAACCGAAGAGCAGTACGACGACCTGCTGGCCCGGTTCCAAGAACTACAGGCCATCATCGAAAACCAGGTCTTGAACCAGCCGGCACCCGCCCCCTTGCCCGCACCTACACCTGCCCCTGCACCCCCACCCACGCCCAGACCCAAGGTGTTACGGATACGGAGTCTCCAACGACCATATCCGTCACATGGTCAAAGACCCCTCCTCACTATCGTTCCTCCTTTCTTTCTCCCTTTCATCCTCTATCCCGATACTCTATCCTCCTTACCCGTTCTACCCCTTTCCCCCCCCCTCGTGCAAAGCTTTCCCCAACTGGGGTTTTGGTGCTGGCCGAGGTTATTTGTGTTTCGCGGGATTTCCCGCGACCTTACCATTTGTAGATAGTCACGCGTCATGTACGGAAACCGCCGAAGGCGGTTCCCGCTAACTAACAACTGCACTACAACTGCTTCATGTACCGTCTTCTGTAACAACCCTCCCTGTGACTCAACTGAACTCGTGTGACTGTACAACTCTCAATATGTCTTATAAGTCTGGGTATATCGAGTCCTCTAACGGCCCTCGCCGCGAGAACTCGAGGTCGAGAGTCGAAGACTCTCGACATGTGTATCGTCCTATTGAATCTGTACCCTATGGTTCTTCATCACTACGCTCTCCCCCCAGTACTCAACATACGACATCCCATCACGATCATAGTGATCGCGAACTCTATGAGGCCCCCTCACCCGCGATGCCGGCACGTTCGCTACGCGAACGCCAAGTAGCCGCCCATCCGCTGTCTGTTACTTCCTTTGCCAGTCAACATGTGTCCCCGCCAACGGTACGTTCCCCTTGGGAACGCCAAGTCACCGAAGGCCCTAATAGCCAGTCCTCATTGCACGCCTATGATATCAACCCGTCACCGGTACGTTCGCACTGCGAACGCCAAGTACCCGATGGCAACTACACGAGGTTCTCGTCCATCCCGCAAGTCGTAACCTCGCACACGGTATGCTCCATTGAGGAGCGCCAAGTACCCGTGGCTGGCCCATCTGTCCTGGTATCTCCGACTACATATCATCAACCCCTTAATAGCTCACTACATCACCCATCACGATCGATGGGAATTCGATCGTCCACTCCCGGGCAAGACTCATCGATTACACTTCCAGTTATGGTACAAACTATACATGACCCTCGTCATCCCACTATAAGAACGGATCGAGGAATGGGGAATTTCCCCCATCCCCGTAACACAAGGGGCCTAAGGTTGCCCCCCCCACTGCCTTCTCTGGAGCCAGCGAGGACCTTGACCGTTTCAAGGCCGAATGTGGCATCTATTTCCACGTCCGCACGGCCGAGTTCCCCACCCCCTCTCTCAGATCCTCTTCGTGTTGTCCTACATGAAGGGGGGGACCGCAGGAGCGTGGGCGACCCAGCGTACCATCGTGCTGCTAACGGCAAACTCTCCCACCCTCACCATGGACGAGTTCAACACGGAACTCGATGCCATGTTCCAGGACCCCAACCGGGAAGCCACTGCCCGGCAGAAGTTGGCAAGCATCCGACAGGGGAGTGACTCCATGGACAAAGTCATCCAGGAGTTCGAGATACTGGGACCCGCCTCGCGGCTGGGCAACGTTGGGCTTGTCAACCGTTTTGAGCAAGCAATCAACGCCCGGCTCCGTGAAAGTATATATCACCTCCGCCCCATGCCTACCACCTGGGCCGAGTGGAAACGTGAAGCCACCCTCCTGGACAACCAGTGGCAACGCTTCCAGGCGACACAACCCCGCGCGCCCCCGCCCAGGCCTCCATTTACCCTGACGCGACCCCCGCCAACTACAAACCCCCCTCACGCACGTCCCACACCTGCAGCCCCACGACCTGGGCCCGCAGCCCCCCCCCAACTCCTGTAGCCCGCCCCCCTACAGGGATGGGCCCGCAACCCATGGACCTCGACCGCTCGAGGACTGACCACAGGAGGAACGGGCTGTGTTACAACTGTAATGCCCCAGGGCATATCGCACGAGACTGCCTGCAACCTAAGGTCCACCGGGTCCGACGCCTCCACCTGGAAGACCTTCAAGCGCTGATGGAGGGGTTGAAGAGGCAGCTGACTGAGGAACCAGAGGAAGAGGGGGAAGAGCCAGAGGCAGGGCCTCAGGAGGATTTTCAGGAAGGCGGCCGGTGAGGGATGCGTCCTGGGTGCCCGTAGAGGATAACTCGTGTAAATACCGCAGTGCACGTAAGCCAGCAATGCCAAAGCTTCACCGAGTTATCGCAAAGAAAAGGAGAAAAAGCGCATCTCCAGCACGAGAGAGTGAAAGAACCCCAGGGGTAACACCTGAAGTAGCGGTGTCCCCACCCGCTATCTACGTCCTCTCTAAACAGTCCCCCAGGTTGCTCAGCCTCACCGTGAAGCTGACCGCCCTGACCTCCCTCGCTTCTGTATCCGTGTCAGCGCTCCTGGACTCAGGAGCCACCGGGAACTTCATAAGCCCCGAGTTCATCCGGAAGCACAACCTTGAGACCACCCGGCTCCCTCAGCCCATCCCAGTCCGCAACGTCGATGGGACCCCCAACGAGAATGGAGCCATAACTGAGGAACTGGAGGCCCTCCTGACGTTCGGACAGCACACAGAGCGAGCCCGGTTCGTGGTTGCAAACCTCGGGCGACAGTCCCTCATCATAGGACATTTGTGGCTGTTGCACCACAACCCGGAGGTGGATTGGGCACGACAGAAAGTCACCATGTCCCGCTGCCCATCCTCCTGCAAGCTGCTACAGGCACGAAGCGACCCGGACCTCGCCCTGGAACCCGGGGACGGGATCTATGCTGCGATCATCCCCCCGGGGTGGGGGCATGACCTGAGAGCGACTACGACACCCTCCCAGCAGATGGCCCAGGAAGCCCGTGACCCGGAAGCAGAACCTGTGCCATTTGAAGCGTTGGTACCAGAGCACTACCAAGACTTCCGGGACGTGTTCTCGAAAGAAGCCTTCGACCAGCTACCCCCCCAGAAGCCCTGGGACCACGCTATAGACTTAGTCCCAGATGCCAAACTACCCAGGGGGAAGACTTTTCCCCTCTCACGGCCGGAGCAGAAAGAGTTGGACGAGTTCCTGCGCGAGAACTTGCAGAACGGGCGCATACGACCCTCCAAGTCCCCGATGGGGGCTCCAGTCTTCTTCGTCAAGAAGAAGGACAGGTCGCTACGCCTAGTCCAAGACTACCGGAAATTGAACGAGATCACGGTAAAAAACTCGTACCCGCTTCCACTCATCTCAGACGTTCTCGCCCACCTCCGCAACGCCAAGTACTTCTCAGCTCTGGACTTACAATGGGGGTTTAACAACGTCCGGATTAAGGATGGTGACGAGTGGAAAGCAGCATTCGCAACCAATCGAGGGCTGTTCGAGCCCATGGTGATGTTCTTTGGCCTATGTAACTCACCCGTGACCTTCCAGACCATGATGAACGACATCCTTCGGGATTTCATTGATCGGGAGGTCGTCATTTGTTATATGGACGACATTCTCATCTTCACAGCCACCCTAGAGGAGCACCGGAGGGTAGTCCGAGAAGTCCTAGAGACGCTACGGAAGAAAAAGCTCTTCCTGAAGCCGGAGAAGTGTAAATTTGAACGGACGCAGATTGACTACCTGGGTCTGGTCATCTCAGAGGGCAGGCAGCATCGCGATGGACCCCGTGAAGATCCGTGGAGTCCTTGACTGGCCGACCCCAACCAAGGTGAAGGAAGTACAGTCCTTCCTAGGGTTCATGAACTTTTACCACCGCTTCATCAAAGACTTCTCCGAGAAAGCACGGCCCCTCCATGCACTAATCCGGAAGGCCCAAACCTGGAACTGGGGCCCGGACGAGGACTATGCCTTCCGCGCCCTCAAAGAAGCCGTCACCACCGCCCCCATCCTCTCCTTCCCTACAGACACTGGCCGCTTCAGGCTCGAGTGTGACGCCTCCAACTTCGCAACCGGTGCAGTCCTCTCCCAACTCCAGGCGGAATGGGGAGTTCCACCCGGTAGCATTCATGTCCAAGAGCTTCACGGATGTGGAGCGTAACTACGAGATATATGACAAGGAGATGCTCGCAATCGTCCGAGCCCTGGAAGAGTGGCGACACTTCTTAGAAGGTGCCGGGGAGAAGGTCGAAATCTACACTGACCACTGTAACCTGAGTTACTTCCGGACGGCCCAGAGGTTAAACCGGCGCCAGGCCCGGTGGACCCTCTTCCTCTCCCGCTTCTACTTCACCCTCGTCCACCGCCCAGGGAAACTCATGGGGAAGCCGGATGCACTCTCCCGTCGAGCTGACCACCTGAAAGGGAAGGACGATAACGAAGGGCTGACCCTCCTCCAACCAGCCTGGTTTGAAGCTCACGCGACGGAGGCGGTCTCAGTAGAAGGGGAGGAAGCAGGCATCCTAGAGAGAATACGCGGGGCAAAAGACCACGATGAGAGGGTGGTAAAAGCTATACGAGAGCTGAGGGAAGGGACGCTAAGATCGGACGAGTGGGAGGAGCAGGGAGACCTAGTCCTATACCGGGGGAGAGTGTACGTTCCAAAAGACCCCCAACTCCGTCACGATCTGGTACGGCTACACCACGACGCACGGGCAATGGGGCATCCAGGGCGATGGAAAACCTTGGAACTCGTCTCCCGTGACTACTGGTGGCCCCGGATGGCAGAGTACGTCGGGCGATATGTACACGGGTGCGATACCTGCAACCGTGTTAAGTCGTTCCCCTCACAAAAAGTTGGGAAGCTCACTCCAAACAAAGTCCCCACCCATCGTTGGCAGGTGATCTCAGTGGACATGGTAGGGGAGCTCCCAGAGTCAAAGGGATACAATGCCATCCTCATAGTGGTGGACCACCTATCCAAACGCATCCACGCGGTCCCCACTGTGACGACCGTGGACTCGGAGGGTATCGCACAGCTCTTCCTAGAGCACGTCTGGAGGCACCATGGGCTCCCTGAGGAGATCCTCAGCGATAGAGGGAGCGCCTTCGTCTCCCGCTTCTCAAAGGAGCTCGCGGACCTCCTAGGTGTCAAGCTCACCCCCTCTGCGCCCTACCACCCCCAGACGGATGGACAGATGGAGCGGGTCAATCAAGAGATCGAGGCCTACCTCCGGGTGTTCGTCAACCATTGCCAGGATGACTGGGCGGATTGGCTCCCCCTAGCGGAATTCTCTTATAATAACCGCATCCACTCCTCCACCCACCGAACCCCTTTCGAACTCGACACCGGCCAACACCCCAGGATGGGGACAGAACCCACACGCACGTCGGAGGTGGAAGCCGCTGATGCATTCTCGTCAAGGATGATGAAAATGCAGGAGGAGGCGAAAGCAGCGCTGGAACACACAGCGGACGAAATGGCCCGCTACTACGACCGAGATCGCGAGACGGCCCCAAAGTATCAAGAAGGTGACCAAGTCTGGCTCAACGCGCAAAACTACACGACCGACCGCCCAACCAAAAAGTTGGACCACAAATGGCTTGGCCCCTTCAAGATCGTCAAAGTCGTCTCCCCGGCTGCCGTCAAACTTCGACTTACCGCGTGACAGAAAGGAGTCCACCCAGTTGTATCTGTGACAAATGTCAGACCATACCACCCGGACGACATCACGGAACAACCCACTGACCCATGCCCGGGCCCAGAGCTCGTAGACGGAGATGAAGAATATGAAGTCGAGAAAGTACTAGACTCTAAGTGGCTATGCCGGAAACTCTGGTATCTAGTGAAGTTTGCTGGCTGGCCAAACTCAGAGAACCAATGGCTCCAGCGGGACCACTTAGTCCACGCCCCTGACCGGATCGAGGAATTCCACAGGACACACCCCCAGGCCCCGGGAGGAGAGAGGGAGAACCACCTGGCCGCTTCAAGGCGAAGCGGCTTAAGGAGGGGGTGATGTCAGGGCACACCTGCCTGACCCGGCCCCACCCTTTCCCACTTCAGTCTAAGTGGCCAGGGACTGCCTCCTGAGCCGAGCCCGCCAGTACGCACGCCCGCTCCACACCCCGTGAGACTTCCAGTGTCGGGCGTCTCACCTGGGCCCCCTCTACCCCGGACGTGTCCCTGACAACCACCCTCTCTCCACATTTCCCCATTCCCCTTATCCTTCCCCCCACTGTTTCACATAATGACGCGTGCGCACGAACCCATGGGAACATTCTGGGTGAGCAGCTCACCCAGAACTTTCCCACGGGTCACACCCGTTATGGAAAGTCGGCAGCAAGCGGGAACTGTATAGTTCCTAGGGTCCTTTTGTGTCGGCCTCACAGGGGGCTGAGAAGCTTACCCTTCTTCTCAGCTCATTCCCTGTGAAGGCTGAGGCCAGTCCCCTCAGCGACTTCGAGGAGTTAGCACCTGGGGAGAGTACCCCAGCTTCCACACCTGGCCTCGCCCTCCGGCCACTCCCAGCTGGGGTCCGGATCCTGACAACAGAGCAGAGAGGGCCAGAGGAGGGTCCCCAAGAGGATTTTCAGGAGGGCGACTGGTGAGGGATGCGTCCTGGCCGCCCGTAGCAGACAACTCGTGTAGATACCGCAGGGCATGTAAGCCAACACCAATGCAGAAATTCCACTGAGTTATCGCAAAGAAAAAGAGGAAAAACGCATCCTCAGCCCGTGAAAGCAAGAGAGACTCAAGGGTAGCACCCGAAGTAGCGGTATCCCCACCCGCTATCTACGTCCTCTCGAAGCAGTCCCCCAGGTCACTCAACCTTACCGTGAAGCTGACCACCCTGACCTCCCTCGCCTCTGTGTCCGTGTCCGCCCTCCTAGACTCCGGGGCCACCGGGAACTTCGTGAGCCCCGAGTTCATTCGGAAACACAAGCTCGAGATGACCCCGCTCCCACAGCCCATCCCCATCCGTAACGTCAATGGGACCCCGAATGAGAATGGAGCTATAACTGAGGAGCTAGAAGCCCTCCTAACATTCGGGAGACACACAGAGCGGGCCCATTTTGCTGTTGCGAACCTAGGACGACAATCCCTCATCATAGGGCACTCGTGGCTACTCCATCACAACCCGGAAGTGGACTGGGCGTGACAGAGGGTTGTCATGTCCTGCTGCCCATCGTCCTGCCAGTCACCACGGGTGCCGGACGACCAGGACCCTCTGATAGAACCCAGGGACGGGATCTATGCTGTGATCATCCCCTCAGGGTGGGGCCATGACTTGAGGGCGACTACAACACCCTCCCAGCGAATGGCCCAAGAGGCTCGTGAGCCGGATGCAGAGCCTGCGTCGTTCGAGGAGTTAGTGCCGGGTCACTACCAAGACTTTCGGGATGTGTTCTCGAAAGAGGCTTTCGACCGACTACCCCCCTGGAAGCCTTGGGACCATGCCATAGACCTGGTGCCGGACGCCAAACTGCCCAGAGGGAAAACTTTCCCCCTCTCACGCCCTGAGCAGAAAGAACTAGACGAGTTCTTATGCGAGAACCTACAGAACGGGCGCATACAGCCGTCCAAGTCTCCAATGGGAGCCCCGGTCTTCTTTGTCAAAAAGAAGGATGGGTCACTATGGCTGGTCCAAGACTACCGAAAACTGAACGAAATCACGGTAAAGAACTCGTACCCCCTCCCACTCATCTCAGACGTTCTTGCCCGCCTCCGCAAGGCCAAGTACTTCTCGGCCCTAGACCTACGCTGGGGGTTCAACAACGTCCGGATCAAAGATGGTGACGAGTGGAAGGCAGCGTTTGCGACCAACTGGGGGCTATTCGAGCCCATGGTGATGTTCTTCGGCTTGTGCAACTCCCCCGCAACCTTCCAGATGATGATGAACGACATCCTCCGGGACTTCATCGACCGGGAGGTTGTCATCTGTTATATGGATGACATACTCATCTTCACTTCCACCCTAGAGGAACACCGGAAGGTCATCCGGGAGGTCCTGGAGACGTTGCGGATGCGGAAGCTCTTCCTGAAGCCAGAGAAGTGCAAGTTCGAGCGGACCCGGATCGAGTACCTCGGTCTCATCATTTCTGAGGGCAGCGTTGCAATGAACCCGGTGAAGGTCCATGGAGTTCTCGACTGGCCGACCCCAACCAAGGTGAAGGAGGTACAATCCTTCTTAGGCTTCGTGAACTTCTACCGTCGATTCATCAGAGATTTCTCCGAAAAGGCACGACCCCTCCACGCGCTGACCCAGAAGACCAAGGCCTGGAGTTGGGGGCCAGACGAAGACAATGCCTTCCATGCCCTTAAAGAAGCCGTCACCTCTGCCCCCGTCCTCTCCTTCCCCACAGATTCGGGCCGTCTCAGGCTCGAATGTGACGCCTCCAACTTCGCGACCGGCGCGGTCCTCTCCCAGCTCCAGTCGGATGGAGAGTTCCACCTGGTAGCCTTTATGTCCAAGAGCTTTACAGACGTAGAGCGGAACTACGAGGTGTACGACAAGGAAATGCTTGCAATCGTCCGGGCCCTCGAAGAATGGTGGCACTTCCTGGAGGGTGCCAAGGAGAAGGTCGAGGTTTACACTGACCACCGCAACCTGGGGTACTTCCGTACGGCCCAGAGACTTAACCGACGTCAAGCATGCTGGTCCCTCTTCCTCTCCCGCTTCTACTTCACCCTCGTCCATCGCCCAGGGAAGCTCATGGGGAAACCGGACATGCTCTCCCGCCATCCTGACCACCCGAAGGGAAGAGATGACAATGAGGGGCTGACACTCCTCCAACCAGCCTGGTTCGAGGCCCGTGCGACGGAGGCAGTCTCAGTAGAGGGCGAGGAGGCGGATATTCTGAAGAGGATAGGAGAAGCGAAGGATCATGATGAGTGGGTGGTGAAAGCCATGAGGGAACTAGGGGAGGGGATGTTGAGGTCGGACGAGTGGGAGAGACAAGGAGAATTAGTCCTCTACCGGGGAAGGGTGTACATTCCGAAAGACCCGCAACTCCGCCATGATCTGGTACGGCTCCACCACGATGCGTGGGCGATGGGGCACCCGGGACGATGGAAAACCCTGGAACTCGTCTCCCGCGACTACTGGTGGCCTTGGATGGCAGAGTACGTCAGGCGGTACGTACGTGGTTGTGACACCTGTAACCGTGTCAAATCCTTCCCCACACGGAAAGTTGGAAAACTTACCCCAAACAAAGTCCCCACCCATCGCTGGCAGGTGATCTCAGTGGACATGGTGGGAGAGCTCCCAGACTCGAAAGGCTACAACGCCATCCTGGTCGTAGTGGACCGCCTGTCAAAACGTATCCACGCGGTCCCCACTGTGACGTCCGTAGACTCGGCTGGGATCGCCCGGCTCTTCCTGGAGCACGTCTGGAGACACCACGGGCTCCCTGAAGAGATCCTCAGTGACAGGGGAAGCGCCTTTGTCTCGCACTTCTTGAAAGAACTTGCAGATCGCCTGGGAGTCAAGCTAACCCCTTCCACACCCTACCACCCCCAGACGGACGGACAAACAGAGTGGGTCAACCAAGAGATCGAAGCCTATCTCCGGGTATTTGTCAACCACCACCAAGACGACTGGGCGGATTGGCTCCCGCTAGCAGAGTTCGCTTACAACAACCGAGTCCACTCCTCCACCCGCCAGACTCCCTTCGAACTCGACACTGGTGTCAGGGCGTGGGAAAACGTTACCGTGACTCGCTGTTGGCAACCATTAAGGTCCGCTGCTCCGGCGTAACAGCCCGTCAAGGGCAGGGACAACAATCGCGGCGGAAAGGGGTTTCGGCTTCAATGACTTGTTCGTGAGCATTGTGCCTCGTACTTGACGTGGCCCCGATATTTCAGAAGGCAGGAGGTGTGACTGGGTCAGACAGAGAGTGCAGGGGGTAACCCTAGTTGATTTTCGAACTAAAGTACGAGATAGTGTACAACCGGTATTTAAGTATAATGGGATGAATAGAATTAAGTCGCCAGATCTCACGGAGATTGCAGGCGGGGTTAAGAAGGAACGAAAACAAACAAAGAGTGTGGGAGAAGGACGGCTGTGTACGGCCGTCAAGAAAAACAAGTGTGATAAGGAAAGACTCGTAGGCCCGTGACGGGCCGTGGAAACAGGTAGTGGTGACAGGGAAGAATGGTGGGCTTGTTCAGGCGGCATCGGGTGGGCGGCAGAGTTGATGGGGTCGAAGCGGAGGAGGGAGAAGGTGTGGGGAGTGATCACCTGACCGTGGGAATTGCCAGGTCGTGACAACTGGACAGCACCCCAGGATGGGGACAGAGCCCACATGCACGTCCAAGGTGGAAGCTGCTGATGCCTTCTCATCTAGGATGATGAAGATGCAAGAGGAGGCGAAAGCAGCACTGGAACATGCAGCGGACGAGATGGCCCGCTACTACGACCGAGGTCGCAAAGCAGCCCCTAAGTACCAAGAAGGCGACCAGGTCTGGCTCAGCGCCCAGAACTACATGACAGACCACCTGACCAAAAAGCTGGACCATAAATGGCTAGGCCCCTTCAAAATCGTCAAAGTCATCTCCCCGGCTGCTGTCAAGCTCCAGCTCACTGCCTGACAGAAGGGGATACACCCAGTCATGTCCGTGACGAACGTAAGGCCCCACCACCTGGACGAAATTTCAGAACGACCCCCTGACCCCCGCCCGGGCCCAGAACTCGTAGATGGAGAGGAGGAATATGAGGTGGAGAAAATATTAAACTCTAAGTGGTTACACCGGAAACTCTGGTACCTGGTAAAGTTCTCTGGCTGGCCAAACTCCGAAAATGAGTGGCTCCCCCGAGACCGGCTGACACATGCTCCTGACCAAATTGAAGAGTTCCACCAGGCACACCCCCAAGCCCCAGGGAGAGAAAGGGAAAACCCCCTGGCCGCTTCGAGGCGAAGCGGCTTAAGGAGGGGTGTCAGGGACAGCTCCGAAAGCGGCAAGGTCCCGGCGTGCAGGACTCGGTGGGACGGATGACGGCTATGCGTAGCAGCGATCCCGTTGCGGGGTGAGCGTCCCCGACCACTTAGTCTGAAGTGGAAATGTGAGTCATCATTAAAGGGGAATGCTACACTACTTGCCTGAAGTGGAAATGTGAGAAGAAGGCTACTTCTTCGGTTCCCACTCCAGCTGTTATTATATACATGCGGGAATGATCACGTGGGGTGCGCCACATCACCCTTGCACACAGCCATGGCTCTCCGGGTGCTTCCACGGAAGATCCCGAGAGGGCCCGCTGAGGGTGCAAGGCGAGCGCGGCGGCGGTGGCGGCGGTGTAGGGATGTAAGATACAGGAGGGGAGATGGGCGTATGCGCCGATGATACATTGAGCAGAGAGAAAGGTGGTCCATGTAAGAGAAAGAGAGAAAGAAAGAAAAGAGGAGAGGAGAACAGGAGGAAGGAAGAGGAAGAGGAGGGAGAGGCGGTGCGGAGCGGGGAGGCGGAGCGGGGATCGGGCGGGGCGTGTCGGGGCATGCCCTGACAAGGGGGTGATGTCAGGGCACACCTGCCTGACCCGCCTCCACCCGGACCCACCTCACCCGGTACCCCTTCTCCCATCCTGCACCCTTCCTTCATATCCCTTCCCCCTCTATCCCTCTCCCATTTCTATTTCTATTCCTATTTCTATTTCTATTCCACATGGACAACCTTTCCCTTATATCTATGTATTATTGACCCACCCACGACGCGCACACGACATGTGTTAGACACTGGTCCGGGGTCGGCACCGAAGGTCACCATTGCGGGCCGCTATAGGCCACGATGGCCATGATGCCGCGAACAAGGCCCGGGGGTAGGGCATTTGGCCTCAGCAACTCTAAAGGGAGTGCTGTGCCCCCTAGCTGTCTCTTGGCCCTCATTTCGGACTCACTGGGGTTGCCTTGTTGGGGTCAGGACTTAGGGGTCGTGGTCACATCGATATTAGAGCTAAGGTACAATAAAGTATCATACAGGATATATATAGGAGGAAGAAATGAATGGAAGCGGACCCGGGCCGGAGGCCGAAGGGTCCGGAAGCAAACAAGAATAAGGAGCGGGGTTGGCCGCATAGTGGCCGGCAATGACCGAGGGTCAAAACAAACAATAACAGATAAATAAAGGAAAGAGCGTAGGGCCGCGATAGTGGCGATGGTATCGTAGCGGCGCTGGACTCGGAGTTGGGCCGGAGTCGGGCGCGGGGATGATAGCGGCCCTGTAGGGGCCAAGTGGGTGGGGTAGGGGAGTCGTGCTGGGCACGGTGCCGGGGGCGGACTCAGGGTGGGAAGGTTGGTGTGGCTATGGGGAAGTCGGCCAGGTGCAGGGGAGCCTAGGGGCAAGCGGGGGAGTGAGCAGGGAGTCCTCATGGAGGATAGGGCTGAGGTTGGGGCTCGCGCTCACGCTCGCATAGCGGGAACGGGCTCGGGCAGCATCGGGACGGGCAGGGAACAGGCCAGAATGCACGGCCGTGACAACATGCCTAGCCCTGGATGACCCTGGACGGCTCTAGGGCGCAACCTAGTGTGCGCGCGTGCAGCATACGCCCTCGGGATCCCCCACGGGACACCCGGGTGACCGCGGCTGTATGCGGGGTGACGTGGCGGACCTCATGTGACCCAAGCCGCATGTATATAAACACACCTGGGGTGGGAACCGAAGAAGTAACCTTCTTCTCAACATTCCCACCTCAGGTAAGTAGCATAGTTTCCCTTTTTAATAATAACTCAACATTCCCACTTCAGTCTAAGTGGCCAGGGATCGCTGTCCCGCATCGGGCCTGCCAGTACGCATGCCGATCTACCCCCCGTGAGGTCCTCAGCACCGGATGCTACGCCCGGACCACCTCGACCCCAGACACGTCCCTGACAGTATTTAAGTGTAACGGAATGAATAGAAAGAAGTCGCCAGATCTCACGGAGATTGCGGGCGGGCTTAAGAAGGGATGAAAACAAACAAAGAGTGTGGGAGAAGGATGGCCGTGCACAGCCATCAAGAAAAACAAGCATGATAAGGAATGACTCATAGGCCTGTGACGGGCTGTGGAACAGGTAGCAGTGACGGGGAAGGGTGACGGGCTTGTTCAGGCGGCGTTGGGCAGGTAGCTGAGTTGACGGGGTCGAAGCGGAGGAGGGAGAAGGTGTGGGAAGTGATCACCTGACCGTGGGAATTGCCGGGTCGTGACATGAGCCCAACACGAGCTCACTACCAAATTGATGAAGTTCTTCACATTGTCACGACCGACAAATCCCGGGGCTCTGTCAGCAGCGAACCAATGCCGATAGGCGAATCCGCCGACCCAAAACCCATCCTAACCAGCCCCCAACCCCATGTCTGGCCTCCTGCCTTACTGCATGAGACTTGGCCAGTAATCAGAACCTAGACCCTGCCGGTATTCCGACCTTACCTCCAGTTCCTGAGCCCTTGGCGCTCCTGGCATTCAGTCATGCCTGCCTTGTCTCCATCCGAACCACACTCATCACTTCCCGCTATGTGGTCACAGCCATGCCCCGCTTCCGTGCATTCCGCACCCTCTGCCCACTCCGCACCCTCTGCCCATCTCTGCACCTTCTGGCCACTTCTGGTTGCCCTTGACACCTCTGGTCAGGTCAACACCTCTGTACCTCTGTTGGCCTTCATGCTGTCCTTGTGTGACAGTGCTGGCAGATCAACCTCTGTTTGCGGACTTGTGTCGGCACCGCACTGACCCCGCTTATTTGCGGACTTGTATCGGCGCCGCGCGCTGACCTCCGCTTTTCCTCTGGCCATTTGTCACTTGGCAGCTTGTCATTCATTCTTTGCCGAGTGCCATTCAGTGTTTGCTTCCCTGCCAATATTGGCGTTTGATCCCCTCTTTATTGGCACTAGGTTATTGATCTCATTCAGTTATTCATCAATAACCCTTGCCACTTATTGTTTATTGATCTGTTCCTCATTTCCAGTTCCCGGGCTCTTGTCCTTATTTAGTTTGACAATCCCCGCTTATCTCCGCGCCGGACCGCGCCGGACTGACCGGCCTTTCTATATTCCCTCTTGCCTATTTATATACCTTGTAAATACTTCTTGTTTGAAGTCCGCTGTGAGTGTCAATCCGTAAATATGGGATCTCCCCCAAACGTCAAGCTCAGGGCACAGCGCTCCACCTGAGTCGCTGAGGCCGCGATCCCACTCTGTTAACCTTGAACAGCGCTTCCGGATGCGCCGCATATTTCCGCCCGCATATCCGCACGCGCGCTCCGACAGACCTCTGCATCACCTCCGACCCTGACTCAGACAGAAACCCATTCCGTCTTCAGTCCGTCTTTTGACAGTCTGCCCGACTCTGACAATATTCCTCACTCCAACAATATTCCCAGTCTCTGACAGTATTCCAGACTCTGACAGTACTTCCGACTCCGACAATAATCCCGTCTCTGACACACATGGACAAAGGTGCTTATACTGCACTGTGCCACCCAGCTGTTGCATGCATCCTGACAAATATTCTAGGCTGAAAGGGCACATCAACCTTGTACCTGGACTCATTTCTTCCATCTCGTTGCACAGAATCTCGATATGGTGAGCAATGTCAGTGGTGACAAGACAGGATGTGGAAAGGTATCATGTTAGGCAACCAATAGAGGTAACCCGATCCTTTGGAAATCCCGTTACTACACTGTTCCAGGTATGTGACAACAGCATTGCCTGTGCAGTCTGGATTTCTGGTTGAAGCATAGGGTGCTGAGCCATTAGCTGTGATGCGTGCCTGACTGAATCTTTCCATAGATGCTGGATATCGTGAACTTGGAGCATGGCTTTCCAAATGTTGAAGATGGCAATGGGGACATGGCAAGAGCCAAGCCTGACTGAAGTGGCATTTTTTTCTTGGCCTTCGGAGATCAATCTGTCCAATTCGGAGCATGGAGGACACTTCAGTGTGCAAAGATCCCATTCTGTGAGTTGTTCAATGGAAAATGGATGATCACTGATCAATAAATGATCAAAATTTTTGAACTGGAATTGAAGTGAGGGAAGTTTGATTGTGAGGAAGTTGGCCACGGTTATGGTTTGGGAAGGAAAATAGGATCCAATCAGGTGTGGTGGAATGCCCGCATATGGAATTGTTTCATTAGTGCAGGAAATTATCTGTCGAGCCAGCGTCCATGCTGTACAGTCGTGGACAGGCAAATACATTAAAGTTTCCAGACTGGAATTTTTCATCACAATAAGCTCAATTTTGAGGGAAACAAATTCTTATTGGGTGTAGCTACCCAAAAACGGTGTTTTTAGATTTTTCTCTCTTTTTTTTAGCCCCGGACAATTTTTTGAGCAAAAATTTTCACATGTTATGAGTATTTGAGTGACTTCGCAAGAGTATATCAACATTTAGAAGGCTCAGGTGAATTTAAGTTGAGAATGGCCTCCATTGCAGCCATTGCTGCTCCAGATGCAGTGCGATGGCCCTTCTGTTTTTTTACTGCCCACTCTGCAGCCTTCCCAGTCAACCCACTACGATATGCATCCATAAAACGCCATGCACGATTAATAAACTTGCGAATAGTGCTGAGGGGGCATGAGTTCAAACACTCAAGCACTGCTGTCTTGGCAGCTGCAAAGGAAGGTTTCCAAATGTCACGATATCGGTACTTGCAATACCCCCAGTACTGTGAAACCATTAGACACATGCCAAGGAATATTTGAAAACAAAACATACCATTTCAATCGGATTGAGCTCGCAGTGAAACTTTGGCAAGAACATGCAAAGATGTCCGGCTTTCTCAATTAGTTCCTCGAGCATAGATTTCTGATTAATGAAATCAGATTGCCGACTAAGAATGCGTGCAAGGCAGCAGTCTGTGTTCTCAAATGAACAGACTGGCTTGCATTTTGCATTTATCCCTTTTGTATCCAAGCCACGCTCTGTCAACACCGACTCTAGACCTTTTGCTTTGCCATCGGGGGTTTTCATTGCTTGCTTCTTTCCGCGTTGGGAGATGTCTGGGACACTCTCATCATTTGGGATCACTGTATCATGTCGAATTCTCTGTTTTCCACCATCAGATCGATTCATGTCGAAAGCATTCAGGGCATCGGGGCCAAGTGACGTGTGGGCTGAGGACTGGTCAAAAATGAATAGAGCCTGACATCCTGGATAAGCACGCTCAAAAATTGGAATGGCCTTGGTCCGCATTTGATCCAACAGTTGATTAGTGTCCCACCAAGAATCACCACCAGTCCCAGGATAGATTATTTTTCGAGCATCGTTGTCTTCTGATATTGTCCCATCTGAGTTGGCAACCACGAGCCGGCCACTCTCCTCATTAATGAAGTCAGAGACATGAATGAGCCGGCCACAGCTCTTCTTTTGAAGGATTGTCTCCCCTGGTTTGAGCCTAGATTAGAGAAATGCAATGTGAATTGTTAATGAATTGATTGAGTGCCGCAAAATAATCGGTATTTCATACCACACGCTTTGTTTGAACTCACTTGCATGGAAGCAAGTCTCATCATGGAATAAGGGAATGAGGCGCTTCTCCCCCTCTTCTAGAAGGGGCTCTTTGCACTCCAGGTTATAGCCATGATATTGAGTCATGCGGCGCTCAAGCTCTTTCATCTGTGGCAAAAACACCTCATTGCGATATTTTACCACATCCTCCCGCTCATGACCATCCATATATACACCCTTTCTCAGCACACATCGCCGATATCCCATCCTCAGAAGCCACCGCCTAGCTGTCCGATGTGAGAGTGGGCGCTTAAGCGCGATGCCGAGTTCTGGCAGTATAGTGGTGTTGAGGGCTCGGCAGAATGTTGAGGGTGTCATCTCCTTTGAACTTTGGTTTGCCAGCCACACACGGACAGCAGCTGAAACATCTGGGTCTTCCAGGTGGGGTGGGCCTTTTCTGTATCCGCCACGCCACTCAATTGGAAGAGTTTCATGTTTTTCATAATATCGCGCAAGAGCCCGAACACGCGATGCAAAGTATGCACCATCTCCATCATGCCGGTCAATGGCTATGTGAATACTTGCTGCAATCCATTTATAGCCTTTGATACGCAGAGTCGCAAAGCTTCGGAGCAGCTCATATTGATGCAACTTCGTCTGAAGTCAGCATCACATCCCTAAAGTAAGGGCTCATAGTTGCTTACTTGGTGCAATGACAAGCTAACTTTCTTCTTCTTCTTCTGTTGATCCAGGATATCATCGATTCCATCCCGCAATTCCTCCCACGATTTCAATTTCGGCTTCACCAGTGATGGTTGCACGACATTGTTCATCAAATCATTCACTTCTTCATCATCAACCCCATCCATAGCATCAATTCTGTCACCCACACCATCACTTTCATCCATCTCAGTGTGTTGGTCTGGGATCTGACGCTGGCGCTTCCCCATGGACTCGGGTTCAGTCAGCGGAAGTGGTATTCCCATAATATGCGGCGCGCGCCTTCGCTTTGCTGGAAGTGGGGTTGGAAGTGGGTCATTGTCATCTACCAGTGCCACTGCTGGTGTGTCGCAAGGAGTGGGATTGGGGCCGACCTCACTGGACTCGGAATTCAGGGACTCAACCGCACTTGCAAGATAGGATGGATTTGAAGTGGAAGATGAGGGACAGGGTTTATGGAAGGATTGGGCCCGGGGAGTGCATTTGAGCCCAGTTAAACTCGTCTGTGTCAGTCTTTCTTTCTTTTCCTTCGCTCTCCATCTGCGCTTTGACCGTTCACACTTGTTTGCTATGACAGGCCCGGTGGAGTAAGGCATCTTTGCCTCATGCAACTCTGTAGGTTCCTATGGTCAACTAGGATTCAAATATAAGGGACACTCACTATTTTTCCTTTCTCCAGCCACCTGTGCAGCTTTTGCACGCGCTTTCAAACTTGCCGGACTCACACCCTTCTTGGGGATATAATCGAGTTTGTCGACATACTCCGCTATTGCTGCCACCCTCTTTGCCATTGTGTTTTGTAAGCTTGTATCCTCCTTGCTCTCTCCATTGTCCATGTATGAATTGATGTCTTCACCAGAGTCCGACACACTGAAATCCTCATCTTCGGAAGCAAGGAATGGGATTAGCGGGTATGATTCTGAGTTTTGACTGTAGTCAGGGCCCCAATCATCATTTTCGCTATTATCAACTGCTTCTGGGACAGATTGGAGCCAGCTGAGGAGTGACATCAAGCGCCGGATACTAAACAGGGAAGGCAGCGCTCCGCTACTTCGGAAGCAAAACCCTCGCAGCATGTTGATCATCACATTCACGCTTCAAACCCATCTCCCCTGGAAATCTGAATTCAAAATCACGTTCTGCTTGCAATTGTCTTTAATTTGATGTATTTTTCGAGCATAGGCGCTTATTTTTGAGCGTGCGGACAATTTTTCTCCAAAATCAAGAAATCAAATCTTTGAATTCACGCTTATGGTTGGTGGGAAATGATTACTAGGGATGTAATGAACTGTTTCCCGGCGTTTGAGACTTTTCGCGAATATATTTAGCCTGTTTGCCTGTCCACGACTGTACTGAGGAAAAGGGAGCACAACTAACATTTGGGAAAGGAGCCCAAACGGAGTATAATACAATTTGAAATTTATTCGGATTTAAGACTAACTTCACCGTCGGAGACCGTCACTCTCACGCACATACCGCTATCGCCGGATGTCTGTCACACATGTACCGCTATCACCGGTTGTCTGTCACGTCTCATCAGGAGCAGCCGGTTTACTCTCCCAGCGTGACGCTCCAACCCCACCCGGTAGTTGGTCGTGTATGTACAGTATTCACGAGCGGATGGGGAGAGATGGTGTAGGGCAGCCGATGATGCGGATAGTCCCACGGTCTGTGCACTAGTACAACACAGCGGATGAAGGGGCGGGTGTGATAACGAGCAAGCGGGAGGGCGCGGGAAGAGAACTCGGTTATTGATGGCGCGATGAGTCGACCTCGTGAATTAATTTCTGGATAGTTGTAGGAATATGACGGATACTGCCGGCTTCCACTCTTGAGCATTCAGCCTTTTGCGCTTTCACATCGTTAGATGGTTTGCGGACATGTCTTCCTCTCCACATCTTCCCAACGCGTGCATCCACACAGGCATGTTGGCTACACAAAACTCTCAAACTGAAGGCAGGTTTTATTGCGTTTGAGACAAGGAAATGTACAGGACGGATTGTGGCGGAGGCGGAACCGCTCCAGTAAGGATGAGGATGAGTTAGATGGCACAATAGCCACACAACAAATCTTTAGGCGGTCTCACTTTACAAGAAAAGGTGAAAACCGTGGTTGAGAGTAAGAGATTTACTGAGTCGTGAACAGAAGCAAGAGCCACCGACTTGTACTTCCGCCATATTAGGACATTCTGCAAAAGTGGATCGATAGCAAAAGGTGCCTGGAAAAGCGCCAAACAAGATGAAGCATTTTTTATTTTTATTCACCACACTTCACCTTGTAGCTCACGGAACTCATCATCTTGCCCACAATCCCAATTACAGTCGCCTTTCCTGCCTGCAGGCGCTCCCCGCTGCTTGTTATAGTGAGATAGGTGCATTGTGCGACCAAAGTCGACCAAGCGGAACGAAGGATCTTTCAGACTACGACTCCGCGGGGGGAGTGTAAGCGGACCAGGTTGGACTACGACATTACGAACATGAGCGGACTTGTGTGTATAATCTGCAAGATGCATTCGATGTAAGAGCGACATGTACTTGTTCCTGTTGGTTACTTGTCAAGGCAGTTCTTAACTTTGATGAATAAAATATAGACTTGCCGATTATCATTACTCATCCGCCATGGACTGATCTGACTTCCACAGTGCTCCATCAAGAGAATAGGGCTCAGACCTTCGATGAATGCTTTCATGCATTCCTTGAGCACTTGGTCAAGATCCTTCTCTTCCTCAGCATAGTACTCTGGATCGTAGACGGGCTTGTAGTAACCATAGAATTTCGGGACCACAGGACCAGAAGGGACAGGGCTCTTGAATTTGGGAGTGAAGAGAACATAGCCATTGCCTCCTTCGGACATAGCGTCAGGGAACGAAGCGTATATCCCCGCTTCGTTCTCAAGGAGTTGCCGCGCCTTGTAAGACCTATCATGCGCCATTTTGCAAGCAACTGAGACTTCTCCAGTAGGAGTGCGAGCAGAAAGTGGATGAGGTAACCTGAGCGAGACGAGATAAACGTCAGAATGGTTCCCCCTCCCCAGCTTATAGTTTAAAGAGAGGTCCAGTTTCGCCACGCGCAACGCTTGCGTCAAGGAAGGCGATCCTTGCTTGGGATTGTCTGCCGGAGAGGGCAAAACTCGTCTGAATTTGACCGGCTTATCAAGGACCGAGGAGTACTCGTCAGAGATAGGCGCACCATGCGACGAGTGATAACGAATGGCGTTTCCACAGTCTTCCACCATTAGTATATCAGGAAGGAATTCGGGCGGGATGTTTTCCTCCAGGGAAGGCGGCATCTTAGATAGCTGCAAATTCCATATGTTGGTTGCTGGATCTATGTCACTCTCCTCGTCTTTTTCATCTCCAGGGACTGGGCAATCGCCTACGAAATCGACGGGTGGTTCCTCGTCAAGGCTGGGGCGAGATCGGACTGGTCCATTCTCCTCAGTTGCTGGTGTGCATTCCGGCAAGACAGTGCCCGGAGGGCTTTTTAGCGGCGGCTCGGGTGAATCCACTGGAGACATGGCTACAAGGGCATCATCAGGTTTCGGATCGTCACTTCCCTCTTTCAGGTCTCCTGAAAGAAGAGTTAATGCGAAGCTCTACTGAATTCGAGAGGCCGTTCGGCAGACCTAAGTCATTCAACCTTCCCACCCCATTTCCAATCACACCCGCAAACCAAGGCCCCCACTTTCCACCAAACTTGGAAAAGATAGGTTCAGTGGTGTCCTTCCCACACACTTCACAGTCAGAAAAGTTCCCCCTTTCGCATGCCTTACATGCCGTATCTATGATGTAAAACGTCGGGTGTCCGCCAGGGAATCTAAGAATCTTGGTTCCTAATGCGCCTGTTAGTGAACTATCCTCCGAGGGTGCCTTGATAACGTCCCATTGTTTTTGAATTGTGATAAGGACCCCTAAAGAAAAAAGTACAAACGTCGGTGAACGGGCATTAATTGAAAGCGGGTTTTATCTACGCATGGGAGCTCCACTAAATATGCACGGCATATCAGGATCGGCGAACCAGGCCGTCGAGTCGTCTTTAATGAACAACGGGTTTGGTGCATGGAAGTGGGAAACATAAATAACTGGAGGAGGGTCAACGGTGCACTCGGAGCAGAGGTGTGCTCCAACGCTTTCACAAAGAGGGCAGTCCAGTTTAGCGAGAAAATAAGCTTCATTAATACCCCCCCTGAAAACAACAAGCTTCGGTCCATCCTCTACAGAAATCTTCTCTATTAGGCCCTTTTGGATGACTTCGCTTCGACCTGGTGGCCAGTCCTTGTTAAATCCCTTTTCGACTTGGTAGCGAAATGTAAGCCCCGGTCCACATCAATACAGCATCGATACGTCAACGTACGAAGTTTCTTAAATGCATCTCTGCCAGAGAGTGGCCTAGTTTCCCCCTCGTCATCGGAGTCAACGTCAATAAGGACCGCATGGCACTTATTGTAATCATCACTATCGTAATCCGATCCCGGATCGACGACCCCGAAACCATATTTCCTGCTCTCCACCTTCATTCGCTTGGGGAGTTTCAGAAGTGGCCAAGGTTTCCTTCTTCTCGGAGGAGGCCCGAACCTGTGCCGTTCATCTCCGTAGTTCTCTCCAAACCATTGCATACTTCGTGACCAGATTGTGGTGAGACCCCGCCCCTCGATATGAGCAACGCGAAAAAAGTCATCAAGGCTGTGACCCCAGATAATACGTTTAGGTGTTACTTGGCCATCCTTCTCATCCAGAAGCGGGCCAGTTGGATCGCGAGGCCGTTGAGATCGGGCTTGGCACTTGGATTCGGACATTCAACAACCTCTCCACTGGCAAGGTTAAACACGAAGGGTAGACTATACGAGACAGGAAAAAAGCAGATAGGCTGAGTTTGAGGTGGCAGGAGCCGCGCAAAGCAGGTCCCAGCAGGCTAACCGGAATCAAAAAAAGAAAAGAAAACTTACTGCCAGACTCAAGTCAAATTCTCCTTGTCAATCATCCTTGTGGGATACCACCAACCTTATCCACCGCGGATTGATTCATTTTGAACATGCCAGCGGTTTGTGTTTGTTTCGATGACAGGTGCCTGTTGCCTCCGTGCTTGTTTATATATAGCCACTATTATAGTATTATTATGAATCGATCTGGACTCTGAATTGCCATCACCAATCACTAACGGCCCCACCGACGCAGTCAGTTCCCAAAGTCGCTTGATTGTATATATTCAAATTAGGAAGGGCTGTTGTTGCACAACCATGGATGTATTAGAGGATACGGTGGCAGGATCCCAGCCTCTACTACACAAAGTAGAAGGAGACGGGGAATCGGGTAAAATTAAAAATGGGTAAATAGCGGGGAAACGGGCCGTTGGCGACACTGCCTGAATCATGATGAGAGGGTAAGGGGACGGTAGACGTAGAAACGAAAAAAACTGGTCGTCAGGTTATTGGGCCAGGCGGGGCTACAAGGATAATCAGCAGGCGGGGGAGGGCAGGCAAACACTAGGTTCTATTCGCGGGTGTTGTGCACGGATGCGTGTAATTTCGAACAATCACCCTGAAACCGTCCCACCGAGGGTCCCGAGGGTCGGATATACTCAATGAGCCCATCCCCAGCAAATCAGCGCAATTCATGAGAAGCGTGGCCAAAAGGCAGACATTTCATCATCTGCCGCATGTTATTATACGCTTGCATCCCATCGATGGTCTGGTCGCAAAGAAGCCTGTGCAAAGCATGTTCCTCGCGAGGTGCCCCTAGTGGATGTGCCTATTGTTTAACGGTTGTCTGGCTGAAGAGGTAGCCTCCACCTTGCCAGAACCGGCTCATAAAAGTCGGGTTCCCCTTCAAAAGGAAATTGCATCACACTGACCGACAGCGGCCCGCGGACGTGATTTATACTGCACAACGGCGCCAACACAATCGAAATACCTCGCTTAGAAAGATATCACGATCACCTGGATCTTCGATTGGTCGCGAAGTGCTATCGGTCAACGGGTTTCGAGCCTTTCGGCAGTCAATTCCAGCTTACGCAGGTGGATTTACTGCTAAACGTGAGCAAGACGCAGAACCCGCTGATTTCAAACCATCCAGTTGGTTTTCGGATTCTGAAGGAAGTGCCACCCCCATTCCTTTCGACATCAAGAGAGTGGGCGCTTAGCAGGGTGCTGTACCTGAGAACCCGGAGATGATCCCATTCGAGGATCTGTGCAGTCACCAATGTCCGGCCCTGCTCAGTCCTCTAATTAACTGACGATGTTGGCACCCCCAATGCCAATCCAAGTGTTGTCCTGCTCGCCCCATGCCATCATGTGCGCACTCAAAGTCCCCACGCACAATGAACGGAACGGACTGTCAAGAATGCAAGCACTGCACCATAGAAGGCTGAGCAGCGGGCTAAGTTGGGGTTGTTCTCCTCTTCCCCATCTAAATCGGAGTCCCCAGAAAAGCGCTATAGAAAGATTTGCATCCTGCTTTGACTCAGTTGGTGAGGGCTTCAGATTTAGGCAAGATTCATGATACCAATCACCAATGAAGCTCGGTCCGAACGTCGCGTATGAAGCATTGGAGCATAATTTCCGTTTCGACAGTAGGGTCGTAAAGCCTCCCACATCGCCTATAAGGGTTTTCCGCATTCGGATCTTCCGTAATGCATTGGAGTCGTGCATTTGATTGATGTAGGACAATCGCAATGGAATTCCCCCTAAGAAACTGCGTGTAAGCATCGGACAAGGTGACCGGGTGAGCGCTTGGGAGTAACTTCCATGCCAGGCGATGCTACGGGCAGAGCAGACTCGGCCGAATTCTCCTTTGCGGATGTTACTATGATCTCTGATGTGCTGATAATGTCTTCCGAGAATGACGATCCTATCATCACTACTTACCTCCCATCGGTTGGATGGTGCGTTGACTGGGTAGCAAACAAAGCACAAGAACGGGACCTGTTGTCTGCTTGATATTTAATCTGCGAGCTCCAGGCTGTTCATGAATGAAAGTAGGTTGCGTTCTGTTTATTGTTGTTTATCATTGCGGGCGGGGGTTTTAGCAGATAAGCAGACTCGGCCCCAGTCGTTCCAGGGGAACGACTGGTGGAAAACATTGCATCCGGGATGATGTAAGCGCTACATGTGACTATACCGACGTCGGTTCAATGTATATCACTATTTACACCTACTTCGATGTAAACTCGAGAACGGCATGGCCACCGACTCCATCCCTATCCTATCCGCACCCATATGTTGAGCCAACGGAAGATACAATAAGGAGAAATGTCGCTGACGTCTTTGGGAAGACTCTTTGTGGTTTCCAATTGAGAGCAGTCGTTGCCCAGATCCATCGGAGGGATTTGCTCTTGACAGCTCTGGCAAAACTTGGTGCCATTGCTGTATAATGGCGGAAGGATAAGACTGTAATCCTTACAATGAGTAGGAGTGCAACCTGCCGCTTCTCACTACGGGAACGGCTCCTTTGAGACGAAGGTGGGAGGCCACTAGAATCTAACCAGCAATCATCATCGTCATTATTTTCGTTTTCCAAATCGTCAATGTCCTCCCATTTATCCAGTTCAACAATTTCCCCAGGGGTAAATGTCGCCGAAAGGAGACAGCCAATAAAATGCCACAAAGTAGGAGCTTTATGGGAGAATTTCTTCGCTGTCCGCTGAATAGACGGAAATTTAACTTCCTTGTGTGTCATTGATGAAGCTGAGAAATGGAAGCCAGAGGCTATGTCTGTTAGGCAATCGAGCTCATTCGTGAGTTGTTGGCGAGTGTAAAGGAGCACTGAAGCGAGAAACAGGGTAGGATCCAGCGAGTAGAGCATTTAGAGACACTCTCCCTTTCAATAATGAGACCAACAAGCGTAGGGAGAGACCCCTTGATTTTATGGAGATTTGTGGGGTTGTGACGCAGATCATCGCTAAGGCAAGCGTCGAGAAATTCATACAATATCAGACCATTTGCTTCGAAGGAGTTAAGCACAGCCTCTACACGCGCTCTCTTCGGCACTTGAAGGGGTAAAGGAAGTGGGGACTCATCATATCGGACAGTGAGATCAGTTGCGCAATAATATTCTTGTTGAGTGTTGTTTGTTCGATTCAATATGCACAAATAACAGTATACGGCTGTCGTGGGAAAATGTTTTCCACCAGCCGTTCTGACAAGATAAACAAGCATAAACAGAACGGCTGGGTACGAGCCTGGCAGATAAGGATAAAACGTTATGTCGCTAGCTGCAGAAGACAATCTTATTCCATCCCCATGTCAGGTCAGTGCACACGCCCGAGATGAAGTGCAGCCAGGTCATCATGAAGCTTCGGTGCACGGCTTTCTCGGGCTTCTCTGAGAGGAGAATTCATAAGGGGGCTTCACTTTCGATCCAATTCCTACGGCCCGTGACAGCCGAACACCGTGCCAATTATCGCTGTAAGGAGCCATATATATACGACAAATCGTTTCACTAGCAACTTTGGAATAGTACATCCAAAGTGGATACACGAATTTTTGTCACTTGCTGCGAACGTCGACGATCCAGTATTGGGACGCGTAAGATGTGGGTCTCCTCAGACTCGGAAACCACGGGGAGATACGTGACTATTTGCACGCCTTTCGCCTGATGTCATCGTGTATTGAAAGCTCGATTTTTGAGGGCGACTTATAGCCCCCGGCCGTCTTGTCTAGAGGGCCAAAACTGCCATTGATGGAGAATCATTCGATTGTATAATAATATCGATGCATCAAACCGCCGTGCCTTGGCTCCCGTAGGTTGGGACTCGTTGGATGACACATTGCCCCCTTCCGTAGGAACAGAATACGAAACACCGTTTAGGGTACGACTCTGCGAACAGACGGGTACGGTCGGCTGGATCGCGACGCATATTTTAATGATCTTCGGTAGCCAATTTTGCTCTTTGTTGTTTGAAGAACGTTGTCATATCACTCTCTTCCACCACTCGACCGCTTGCAGCAAATGGCCGGAGATACTCAATGAGTTCATCCCTATCAGATCAATGTCGTCCATCGTAAGCGTGGCAAAAAGAAAAAGAAGGCGTTTCATCATTATTTACCGCATGTTATTATACGCTTGTATTCCATCGATCGTTTTATCCCGAGGGAGCCTATCCAAAGCACGCATACCGAGTTCCTCCAAAGATGTCCCTAGTGGAAGTGCTCATCGTTTAGTGGTCATCCGGCAGAAGAAATAACCCCCCTGCTCACCAGAATCTGGGTCTTCGGGTGGTTCATACAAGTCGGGCTCCTCTTCAAATAGAAATCTGTATCGTGGATGATTCTTCTCCCATTCAAACATCAATGTACACTGAACAACAGAGACGTGAGGGCGTGATTCGAAACGGTAGCCATACCACGCACATCTGCACAACGACACCAGCGTAATCGGAATCCCTCGCTTAGAAAAATGTCGCAATCACCTAAATCTTCGATTGATGGCGAAGAGCTACCTGTCAACGGCTTCCGAGTCTTTCGGCAGTGAATTGTGGCTTGGGCAAGTGAGTTTTCTGGTGGACGTGAGCACGACACAGAACCGACTGGTTTCAAACCACCAGGAGAGTTTTTGGATTCTGAAGGAGGTGATGCCCCGCGTCGTTGACGCTTCGCTTCACCTCCATTCCTCTCGATATCCGGAGAGAGTGCGCGCTTAGCAAGATGGGGTGCTTGAGACCCTCCCGACGGTTCCACTTGAAGTGCTGTGTAGTCCCCAATGTCGGGCCTTGCTTGGTCCCCTAACTGGCTGTCGATGTCGGCACCCCCAATGACTATCCAACTGTTATCATGCTCGCCCCGTATTATCATGCGCACACCAAGAGTCCCCGCGTACAATGAAAGGAACGGACTGTCAAGAACACAAGCACTGCACACCAGAGATTCATAGGAAGAAGGAGCGATGAGCAAGTTAGGGTCGTCCTCTTCTTCAAGTTCCCCTTCTGAATCGGAGTCCTCGGCAAGGTCTGTCATAGGAGCTGTAGAAACATTTGCATCTTGCTTGGACTCGAGTGACGGAGCTTCGGTTTTTCGTAGATTGAGGCAAGATTCATGATACCAATCCTGCATGATCCCTAATGAGGCTCGGTCCGAACAAAGGGCACAGAGCTACGAACCTCACATACGAGGCATTGGAGCATAGTTTCTGTCTCGGCAGTAGGGTCATAGGGCTTCCCACATCGGCAAAATATCCCCCGGAAATTTTGCCCATATGGGTTTTCGGCGTTGGGCTCCTCCGTAAGGCGATGAAGCATGCAGCTGATAGGGGAGCTTGATGTAGGGCAATCGCAACGGAAATTCCTTTTAGGAAACAATTCTATCTGTTCATGATCTAGGGTGTTGCGCGTGGAAACATCGGACAATGTGACTGGGTGAGCGCTCAGTGGGGTAACTCACTGCCATGGCAGGCGATGCTACAAGCGGAGCACAGGCCGAATGTCCCGTTGCAAGTCTTACACCAATATACGGCCTGCTTAATATGTCCAAGGGAGTACGTGCATTTGTCAAAGGAATGGGGGAGTGCTTTTGAAGCCTGTTTTATGAGACGATCTTGGGACACCAGAAACTGGTCTAAAGACCGAGTGCTAATGATTTCTTCCGAGGATGATGACCCCATCGTCACTACGACCCTTTGGCTGCGTAGATGAAATATTGACTAAGTAATGTAGAGAAGACGCCGGGACACTGCTTTTGAAGGAGTGAATGGCTCGTTTTCCCACGCTCAAACACTTGTTCGAAGAGTGGCTTGTGCGACACGGAATCTCGTCACGCCAGCTTCGGCCCTGATTTCCAATCGCGTGGCGATGGAACCACAGTATAATGAAACGATTGTGGAACTGGCGTTGGGTAAAGGACAGGACAAGTGGAATGACATTTCTAGATGCAGAAGGCGATCTTATTTCTCGACATACCTCACGTCAGCCCAAGATGAAGGCTTCACTGTGTGGCAGATCGCCGAATGTACCATCTCTTCAGGCTTCCTAAAAAGGGTGCATTCATTGATAGGCGTGGGGGAAGGGGTGGGGGGTTCGCTCTGGCGCCAGTAATGCTTGTCCACCCCCTCACTGCTTCTTGCAGTCCGGGCCCCGCCTCCATGGTAAGCCGTACGGGCATGACGGAAGATATATATTCTCAACTCCTTGGGATGGATCTTAGACTGCATCATTCTGAAGCCGCGGTTGCGATGGGAAGAAACAAAACGCGTGCAGAAACGTTTTTCACAAATATGAGGCTCATCCGATAACTCCCCATCCAATGGATGGAGGCCTCTTGATACTCCTGGTTTTAAGCGACGCCTTGAAAGTTTTTGTTGCGACTCTCTTTGGGTCTCGCTGCATGGATACCAAATACCTCAGGGAAATCAAAATATGGCTTTGCATCTCTCACAATCAACACGGCTGCAGAAATAACTGGGTTACTTCCGCGGGGGTGTGACACTGATGGGACCCATGAGGTTGGACGTCCCATCGGGTCACACCTCCTGTGCACACAACCAGAATTATATGCACGGTCATGCACCGTGCATGATACAGTACGACTCAACTCATCCCCATCCCCGTTGCTGGATAGGGGTAACACGGAGGCCTCCCATTTTAGCCCCCGCCGCGCGGCGGCGGTTTTTGCTTAAATACTTGGGTTTATCGCAATCTCATTCGTGAAGATGCAGTATTATCGACGAGAGTCTCAATCTGTGGCTGATGGTCCTTTTGCCAACTCATTGCGATTCCATGCACAACGTATGAACATGTCACTCCATCTAGTGAGTCGTCGACCCCACATCTGTCTAGCCCACTTCGTATACTTACCAAAACCCCAGCAAGACAGGCAGATTGGCTCATCTCAATGGAAGTGTTCGGTTTTTGGTTCGTGTGGACGTCCCCATCGCACCAGCCACCGTCCTTATGACTGATCTGGACTGCTAGTCGACGACAAGCTCTATTCTGCATCGGAACACATCACCCGGGCGGGTGCGCGAGAGAATGCATCAGAGCTAGCGCTCAATGTGCTGTTGGCGGAAGAGAAATCGTAGGGACGGGTTGGACTTGACAATCTTTGTAAGGGTGAATGTAAAGATTACTGGTACTCCAAATATCAGTTTTGTCTCACGGCGCCACTGTATTTCGGAACACCGACACCATCGATTTTAACGGCAATCTCAAAATCGGGTTTCACCTTGTGTACTGAAGAGCGCTTATCGGATAAAACGGGAAATGGTTGCCGAAGGGGGCGGGGGCCGACTCCCCTCGGCTACGGGATATGGGGCCTTTGCCATCACGGACACAAGACAACATGCTGTGATCAGAATGATCGGAGTCTAGTCGAGCATACGCGAAATCGTCTGACTAAAACAAACTCGCTTACGCTTATGCTTCCGCTCTTTGGGCGCTCCAGTAAACGTTGTTTTGGGGTGAAGTTTCAGTGGTTGATTGCCAGGACAGATGCGCGCTGCTCTGATCCCTGCATACAGTTGGTGATATGAAAACGTAGATATGTAACCGCAAGCCTAGATCAAACTGACTAACATGAAACCTTGGGCGCCTATGCAGCGAGAGTAGTGCGATTGCCTCAGCTTCTGCTAAATTCATGCGTAAATAATAGATACCAAGCGCACGCACGCTTTGCCCTTTCGCATAAACCAATGACTAAGCCACGCGAGCCCATCATCCAGTAGCCAAGAGGGGAATGACATTGGCTCGCAGCAAAGAGAGGATGACAAGAACCGAGGACACACATACATTGAATAAGAGAGAGGCTATTTATAAACCAGGATCATGGGGCGTCGCTCATCACACTAGTGGGGCGCTTCAAATATTACTTAAAAATTAAGCTGCGCCAGAGGCCAATGAGCCGGAAAGAGAGCTATCGAGGAAATGCTGGATAAATGTTGTTGTTGTTCTCTATTTTGTAACCCCACGGCCGCCGCGTTGAGGAGTGGCGGTGCAGCCATTCTGAAACTCGAACAATAACACGATAAGGGTGGCTGGTTGAGGTGACGGAATCCTCTGGTTTGTTGGCGTCGGGGGTGTTTGGCTGTACTTAGACGGGGTACCGTGAGACCTTGTCGGCGCACATCCATATTGGGTAGGGTCAGCCGATAAAATAGGAGGGTGAGAGAGAGAGAGAGAAGTGTTTGTGTTTGTGATGCCAGTGATCGGATGAGACGAGCGCCTCGTCTTCCAAGAAGATACATACTCTCTTCCTGAAATGTGTGGCGGTTGTGCATTTCCTATTATAGATATGCATAGCGGAACTAGCCGATTCGCGCCGATTTTTACTTACTTGAGAGCAACTTCTTCACCAAAGCCACACCGTAATGGAGTCATGGAAGAAAGCGTTTGATCAAGGTGTAGTTGAGTTCAGGAGAGGGAATTACGATGTTGCATTGGCACGTTTCGACCGTGTAAATAAAACCCTTTTTTTTTTCGATCATGGCATCCCAAACTCAAAACCATTTGTTGTTGTTGTTTGCTATTTTAACAAGATACTGAACATGGTGAAGAACGAACATATAGTCTATGACACTCGAGCAGCAACGTTACAGAAGCTTGGACGCGTTTCAGACGCTCTCAAAGATGCAAAAATGGTTATCGACCTATGTCCAGATTCATACAAAGTTCGGTGCTGCTCTTACGCCCCCTTCCCCCCGTCTCGTCTCTTGACGTGTAGTTTGTGTAACCGAATAGGGATATTACCGCGCAGCCACATTATTCAAGTTGTTAGGACGTGTGGAGGCAGCGAAAAAAATGATCGATATGGCCCTAGCGCGTTTACCCCCCGACTCAGCCCGCAGTGCAACAGTACAGAAGACTTTGGCAGACATCAATGCAGCGGCAGAGAAAATGGATGATAGAAAGAATCATTGCTGGATTTCTAAGCTTCCAGTCGAAGTGTTGTCTGAGATGATGACATTTGCTTGTATGGATCAGCCTTGTTGTCGGGAACTGATAGGTTTGTTTCTTTGCCCCGGTTCACAAGGGTCTCGTGTTATATATATATATATATAACGCGTTCTAACAACGTTGTCGTTCGCCCGTCTTGGGTAGCTATTATAGGCGTGTGTCGGCATTGGCGTTACGTTGCGTTCGAGACAAGCTCCCTTTGGCAAACCTTGACGTTGGGACGATCCCGTCCTCTAAACAAACTTGCCGAATGGACCGCTCGAACTTCGAAGAATTCGGCAACGCGTTACGTCAAACACCTCGATATCACGGAACGAGTGCCTTCGTCTCATTCGATCGCCATCCTTGATAGGTGGTACCAAACACTTCGAGCGATCCCCTCTGAAACGTTGTTACAGCCGACATCCCTGACGTGGAAAGTGGATATCAGACTTTCTAGCTTCACTTGCTTCTTGTCGACTAATGCTTTCCCATCGAGTCTGAGGGAACTATGTCTGGATTTATCGGTATACTCTGAATCGGGGGACACTCATCAGGCGACCGATGCAGTCGTAGTCGCTCTGACGTCCACGTTTCCGCGTCTTTACATGATAGACACGGGGGAACCAAAGGATATTTTGGAGGAACGACCTGACGCTCTTGCTTCCCCCGCACCTCCTGACGCGAGGAATCCCCTCTGCTGCCATTTTATTCACACCCTAACCTTGATCGGCGCAGCATCCTCATACGTTCCTCTCGCTATTCCTAGAAAAGGACTTCGGACACTATCATTAATTAGATGCGTGCGTGACGCGCGCTCCCTTCTGGACGCAGTCTTTATCGCTTGTAGATCAAATTCAACTACACTAGAGACATTGGAAGTCGAGTTCAGCGGAGACGTACTTCTCGAAGACCTCGTTCAAGCGGGTGAACACATTAATCTTCCCGCTCTCAAATGCTTGGACCTTTCCAATGCAAGAGAAGCCATGAACGTTTTCACGAGGATCGTAGCACCCAATCTAGAAATCCTTCGAATCAAACGCACAGCTTTGGTAGCCGTGTGCAACGTTATGGCAGAGCTCTGGTGCATCGGCGACACCTACAGAGCTGCTCATCAATGGGTTGCATGGCGCCGAAGTTCTTCCCTCTCTTGGGCCTGTGGTTATACATCAGCCCCGCCCCTAGGAGAACTCCGTCTCATCCAATGTTGCATCAACGAAGAACATCTTATCCCCATACTGGCCACACTTTCACAGCTCAGAATCCTTCAAGTGACGAAGAGTGACTTTGACATCAACAAGGTCGTTTATGCGCTTGCCGGCGTTGACCCATCCGCAGCTGCAAGAGGGCAAGAAGGTTCAACGCGACAGTTGTTGTGTTCATCCCTGTGCGAGGTGGATTTTTCGGGATGTGTCAAACTCAAAGGAGGTGCATTACGAGATTTAGTCAAGTCTCGGTTGCACCCAGAGGCCATCACTTCCGTGAACAAGATCGGCGATGGGCCATCACCTCCCACACGGATGTCTTCTCCACTTCGATCCGTTACAGTTAACTACTGCCCCAAAGTGGAGGCGATTCTATTGCCCTGGTTCCGTTCAGTTGTACCCCTCTTCAGCTGCGTGTACCTGACGAGAGCAGAGGCAGCGATGGAAGCCCGACGAAGGAGATGATGATTTGGTGCATCACGTATCTGTACACTCGCTGTAGATTACAATGGGGATGACCGTGCTGTTCGAACTCATGCCATCGTGGGGCAATAGGACAGAATCATCACCAAGTGTGTATTGGGACGGACTGTCCAGTGACAGGGGTGCTGTATACATGGGATATATTTGAAAACGGGAAAACATTCCATCGGTATAGCGTGGACCGGCAGTGGTTTGATCAAGGGCTGCAACTTGTGTAAAGTTGGTTTTCATCTTTCCCCTGAGTGTCCTCTAAGCTAATCTAGCACGGAGCATGCGTGAACAATACAGAATTAATAGGGTTGAATAAACATCCATGAACAAGTTGTTAGAGAATCAAATAAGGCACTGTCCACATCTACGTCTTGCACTAATTTCTTGGCAGTCGCAATGGTTACTTATACTGGTTTAGGTCCACATGGTCAGTAAACTGTATGTATCGGTTACCCGCAACAACGACCCCTCAAGAAGGTTTAGGCATGTCCCTGGAGCCCGTACCCGAACGAGGGGATAAATTTGTGTCCGAACTGACATCATCTCACACATGATAATATGTATACTACTTACTTTCCTGAGCGGCAAAATACGGACCGGCCAATTACTCATGAACGTGATTTCACAAGACAATTGAATTCCAAATTGCGGCTGGGGCGCTCCACGCTTTTCGGGTTGGCGGCTGTTAATTCCAACCTCAGAGAGGTGTTTGGGCGGCGGCCTCGGTCTTCCGATCAGATCCGCTCTGGAAAAATATGTAAGTAATTTGAAAGCAGAATTACCAATCCAGTTGTAAGTATGTAGCGTGAAATTTGTCTGATAACTCATTTGGGGGTGCTTGCGTCCCCGAGGCGAACACTCTAGTGAGGAGTGGCCCTCCTTGTTGCTAGGAGAAATTAACGGCGAATTACATAGTACCCTTCCGTGTATACCATGCCGGGGGCCGTCCTCGCGAGCTTCAGTCTCGTCCCATGGGGAGGATACTGTGAGGCACCTACAAGCCGGAGTATTCTCTCCGCTGACATTGACAGTAACTCATTCAAATAAATTTAGCATCACGTGTCAGTGCGAAGAGTGGCCTAGCTGCGTTAAACCAGCCCCTTGGTCGCAAAAGAGTTCCCATAACGCGACATCCACACCATAATGGATGAATCAAGTCGATTGCTTCCACGCACCCCCGTGGTTGAGGACTGCAACGTGCCAGCGACGCGCAGAAAACCTCTGGTGGCTTACTTGGTACCATTCGTGATAATTTTGTCGATATCCGTGCGTTGTGTTCGAATAATAATGGCCACAAGGCTGAGTGACATGCATGTGGCTTACGTGCACCACAGCGTGGAATCACTATTGGCTCTCGTGTCCAAGTATACATGGATATAGGTGATCCCGTGTCCGATCAGTCAGTTTGGCGTCCTGCATGACTTATTCCTATGCACCATCTCACAGCGTGCAAAGAGAGCGTCAATAAATACGATTCGAACACTGATCTGCACTCGACGCCCTATGCCTTGGATCATTTTGCATTCAGCTTACGACGATCGGCCACCCCTCCAGGGCATGAAGTATATCTCCCAAATATCCAACTACCTACCACTTCCACGTCATCATTCTCTCCTTCGAAGGATTGCGTAGCTTCTCCTGCTGTTCAGGCGTCTGCTGCCGAGTTACAGGCTCTAGCATTGACTCTCAATGGAGCTCTTAGCGCTGTTACCACTGGCTTCTGGGGTACCTCGGGTAAGGTAGTATTCTGATTTATTACCGTTGCTCCATTGAGGCCGATGTAAAAATAGGCGACAAGTATGGGCGTACTCGAGTGATGACTTTTCTAATCTTGGGTTTGATGTTTTGGTATGTGCCCCCTCCCCCTTTTTTTTCAGGACAGTTGGGGGGTTTTTTGAGAACTTTTTTTTTTTGATTTGGGTCGTCTGTGGAACTTCAGGGACCTCATGTTCTCGGTAGTTTGTAGTCCACAATTCGCGACATCACCACGTGCTGCCCGTATTCTGGTCGTCTTCGGCGCCATAGTTGAAGGTTTGATGGGGAGCTGGGCGACTTTTTTCGCTACTATGAACGCCTACATCTCAGACTGCTCAGAACCAGGTGCCAGGTGACTGTACCCCCTTTTTTCGGTTTTTTCATGCGCAGCCTACTTAATGGCTTGTCGCCCATCCCTCTCAGAGCTGGCTTGTTCTCCTCATATGGAGGACTCTACTATGGGGGTATTGCCATCGGACCAGCCATAGGCTCAGCGTTTCTACGCATCTCGGACTCACCAGAGTTGTCGAACAACTTTTACCTTGCCTTGTTTTCCAATCTCATCGTATTGATTTACGTCACTTTTGCACTCCCCGAGAGCCTCGATCCCGAGGAGAAGGAACGCCTGCGTATAGGACGAGAAGCGCGGAAAAAGAAAGAATCGGCACAATGGATGACTGAACTTTCTCAGTACCCTCGTGATCACTCCTATTATTATTTGCGTTTGCGTCGTAGCTTGAGGAAGGTATTCAGATTTCTGGCGCCGTTGTCCGTCCTCGCCCCAAGGGTGTCTCCTGAATATGGTGGTTCCGATGAATCAGGGATTCCCAGGCGGAAGCCTTTCTGGCGGTGGGATTGGGATCTGACGCTAATTGGAATAGCGTTATGGTGTGCATATCTCAGTATGGTTGGTGACATGTCTTGTTTTTTTTTTTTTTTTCAAACTTAATGAATTTTGCTCACGCGCCTCTTTTCCAGGGGATTTTTCCAAACAAGTACTTGTATGCGGAACACGTTTACAACTGGACACCGGAGGAGGCATGTGGACACTTTTACGACTTTTTCTTTTCTTTTTCTTACCATCTCATTCATCGTCTTTGTAGCTTGGGTATTACATAATGTCAGTTGCAGCTGTTCGCGCCTTTTGGCTAGTGATCGCTCTTCCTGGTAAGTTATATATATATATGGGCCCGGGAATAATGGCAATTTAATTCGCGTCATGAAGCTCTTATTCAAGCATTCAAACCTCGCCTTCCCAAACCCATATCGGAGGTCGCAACCGGACACACGACCACGACCACGACCACGACCACTTCAGTAAATGAAGTCACTGCCGCACGCCGCAGAACATACTTGCTCCCCATCATACGCTTCGATCTCCGTCTCGCTCAGCTATCCGTGCTATGCGACACGATCGCATTCACGCTCACCGGTATTACATCCTCCCAAACTGCATTTATCATCACCACTGGCTTGAGTAGCCTCGGCGGGGGCATGCCACCCGCCTCCCAAAGCTTAGCTTTAGCCTTAGCAGTGGTGGACGGCCGTGGACGTGAAACTAAAGTCGTTTTTTCCGCCGCTCGTGATGGTGATGCTCCCACGGATGCCGGTAGCAGCAATGAGAATGCTTCTGTCTCGTTCGATGATGAAGAAGATGAGGCGGAGGCGGAGGCGGCGAATGTCGAAAATGTTGGGGTAGGGGAGGTGTTTGGGGCGATAAGCGTACTACAGGCAGTCGGGCAAACGATCATCGGGGTACGTCGTTTCAGTCAGGTTGTGCTTCCAAAAAGGTTAAGTTATATCCGTCGTCCTTCAATAGCCGCTCCTGATGGGGGAGGTCTACGCGTGTACCGTCGGGTTCTTTCCGCGCATGATGTTCTTGACAGGTGCAGGTTTGTTGCTTGTGGCCTTCATTTCCTTGTGCCTCGTAAATCCTGCCGTCAAGATACCGCCACAACAGAGTTTGGAAAGGAGAAATGAGTCATGACGAAGGGGGGGGGGGACACAGTTTTACAAATACATAGAGTACCACGCAATTTCATCGATTGATTCCAATTTTTAAACCCCGACGGTCATCCAGTATTATGATATCAGAGCTAGACTTGGACGCGCTGACACCTTTGAAACACGTATATATAGTGGCAAGATACAGCGGCGCGAGCACTGCGCGATGCACACCAAGCGTCGACTTCCATACTTTTGAGACATGAACTCTGATCATCCGTATACACCTGCAACCTCATGCTCAGCATTTTCAGTGTCACATCCGCCGAGATCTCGGAATCAACATCCCTCAAGGTCTTGCTGCGGAACCGCTAGAACGGGACTACAACTGCACGCAAACTTTAAAAGGATCCAGCACTTATTGGTACTCTCGTTATCCTTGATTGGTAATCCGGTTTCCACAAAAGAAATACATACGTGCATGCTCTAAGGGGAAGGGAAATGATTCGTCGAGACAGATTGCTCACAACTTGAAGGTTCTCTCATCTTCAGTCTCCACGTTTCACCGAGAGAAAGGAATGCCTCACTAGACGTCGGGATCACTGGGTGATGATCAGAGTGGGAAACCCCTCCGTTTCTTCAACAAATGACAGTCAATTGGTAGAGTGGTATGATACTCAAGCATTGGTTTTGGCGTTCTCCACGGGGGCGTTCAACAGACGATGAAACGGTTCATCGTGACAACCACTTTACAGTTAGCTGGCTATTAACCAGCGCCACGCAATACTATTGGCAATGTAGGCGGGTTTTCGTTGAACGTAGGTGTGAGCATTTCAAAAATAGGCCAGGCTATGTCGTTGTGCCCCGTTAAGTTATCAACAACACGAGGATTTTCACAGTCTGAATTCGCATGCTCTTTGATGACTTCCCAGTATGTAGATAGGCTCAAACAGCATATCATCTTGAGGCAAAAAAATTGTATCGGAATGACCAGAGTTCTCGAGCATGACGTCGAGCTTCAATGAGCTAGTTGGGCATAGGTCGGTCGAATATCAAGGCGGCAGGCAGTTGTTGCAATCAGCGAGTCCCGTACGTACTCGATCTGCACTTGCGTCCTCTCCCTGCAGAGAGAGCTAGAAGCCGCGAGTTTTGGACAAGGTTCAGGCACCCAAATGGGGAAGTCTGAGGTTCACGTATATGCACAAAGGAACCCTGGCAAAGTCGGGGATCGCTTACGTAACGTATCACAACTCGTTCCGTACAATCACTTCGTTTCGCTAGGCAAAAAGATGGGGCTCGTGCCCATTCTCACCTGTCCATATATGCCCAGGGTAAGAGGACTGGATGTACGCAAATCTCGGAGAAAAGGACCGCTGTGAAAAAATCGCCGTAACAATTGGATTCAAGGGCAACCCCGAGTGACGCGAAGCAATGTGTTTAGATGCCAAGTAGGTACAAATACAACGTGTGATCGGAACAGACATTACAGAAGCAGCAACGACAAGAGAGATGCACGAGTGCATGAAGAGAGCAAGCATATCATCAAACTACAAACATCATCGGCTGGCGGTGACGGTTTGTGACAAAGCTCAGAAAAACGAAAACCAAGAAAAAAATTTGATAGATGTGGAATGGGATGTGGAATGGGATGAGAATGGGTTGGAAGGGACTACAAGAAAAAAAACAAAGACGAGACGAGATGTACGATGGGATTATTATTTGTGCTTTAGGAACCAAGAAAAAGATTGCGGTTTGCAAACCGGACCGTAGACCATAAGACTGCACAAATGCGCGGTATAAAAGAAAACAAGTAAACAGATCAGCACAAGTCCTTCCTCCCCCCCCTCCTCGGACGTGTGACTTCACTGCGAAGTATAGGTTTGTGTTGTAGTGCGCCGTACTTGATTGCGAGAGAGTCTAAACCATTCCCAAACGATACTTTACCAAATCCTCCAAAAGCTCAACGCACTCCCCTGCCTGAATCCTCACCAGCCCATCCTCATCCGTCATGCGGACGTACCTCAAGACATTATTCAACCGCTTGGTGTCTTCGTCCATCGGATCGCCTGATTTCGACGGACCCTTCGCGTGAGGAATATCCCTCTTAGAGGGCACTGACAACGTTTCTAATCCGATACCTTGTGGGCCCGAGAATGAAGCGCCGTTCACGGACGAACTATCATAAGAGCGGGATAGCCATGTTCGAATGAGTAGCGCAATGAAATGAAGCGCTGCACGACGGAACGATGGAATCTTTGCGCTTTTCGTTAAAGGTGGGACAGAGTCTTCATAGTCATGTCTCGCGGTTGAAGACGATGCCGATTTTCCGTCACTCCTTAACGAGGTTGTCTTCCCATTAGTCGGGACAGTTACGAGGCTCTTCTTGCGATTGGGACATGACGGAGTCGCAGATGCAGCGCCAGAGGACCCCACAGGGGCATGTCGAGATCCCAACGCAGGCGGGTCCGGTGGTTCTGTTTGTTTCAGTTTCGTCGGGACACTCTCAACTTGTAAGAGGTCCACGAGAGCAGAAGTCAACTCTCCACTCCATGTAAGGATTGCATCCGGAGCTGCATCTGCACATAAAGCAAGCACTGAAAGAGCAGATGTTCGAAGTGTCGTTGGAGCGTGTGTAGATCGGAACACCAGAATAAGAGGAGGTATGATCGTTTCGGCTGATTTCAAGGGGCCTTTAGTTATCCCAGAATGAACGGAAAAAAAGGGGTGGCTCACAATGACCGCCTAACGCTCCTCCTGTCCTCCTTACGACCTGTTCAAGAGCCTCACCAATCCTCAATCTCTTGTCCATCTCGCGCTTACTCATCTCTCCACCTCCCCTGCCGACTTTCAGCCCGCCCACGTAAACACTCACCAACCTCCGAACAACCTCTTTCCCCACACCACCCGACACGGTCCCCAAAGCAGCAAGACCTCGCACCGCATGGAGAAAAATAAATGAATCATCATCCTGGACGGCTTCAATAAAAATAGATAGAATAGCAGGGATCAGCGCGTGTTCCGCTGAAAGGGTGTTCGAGTAAGGTGGCTTGGCATTGGAAGAAACAGAAGGAACAATAAGTTGTCTGAGCATTGTTAATCCATATGCCCGCACTGGTAAGATAGGATCTTGAATCAGCCGAAGTGCTTCTTGATAGATCGACTGTTGATCTGTTCGGGGACCCTCTTTTACTGTCCCTTGTCGACCTCCTGGAGGATCTTCGTCGCCGTCCGAGTTTGCTCGGTATGAGCCGGTTGTTGATGTAGGTGAAGGAGGGGGGATGATAGAGGAGCGAGTCGTGATGACTAGCCGAGCTTCAAGTGCTGGCTTACGAATTGATGGTGAGAGGTGGTCCATCAGTGTTTCGAGATTGTGGAAGATTACGAGCAATATGGGTGAGGTTTGGGGTGTCAGATCGGGATTTGCTAATTCAAAGGTGGACCTAATTAATCGCGAAATCTCATGGCGTTAGAGACCATTCGTACCTTCGAGGAGGCTCAAGAGCAGGTTGATAGCAGTAAACGCCATCTCATCGTCACCCCCTTTAACCAATGGCCTACTGTCATCAATAGTTTCATCACTCTCATCATCACTATCCCCTCCGTCCATGTCATCATCAGAGAAATCGCTCTCGTCATGGACGATCTTGAGATCATCGAGAGTCAAACGTGCTTTGTCGGTGGAGCCCTCGGCCTTCCGTCGGCTGATACCACGTCCAGCCCGAGACATTGAATCCATTGCAGCAGGCTCGAGAGCATGAGATATAAATCCCAAGATATGGTGCGTCTGCGATATCACAGACGTGTCCAACTGCTGAATCATCTCAAGCACGATCGAGAGACAAAGCATTGCCCTAGGGTAAATAGAATTAATTAAGCTAGATCGCCTTCAGATCCTTACCGAACGTACCGGACCGAGTCACCACCAGCCCTCCTACGCAAATGGGATGATTGTCGCAAAGCACTGTACTCATCCAGCGTGCGGATGAAGATCGCCCCAGTCACTTCTTTACGGTCGAAACCTTTGAGTAAGCTAACAAAGTGGACTGGATTAGGCCGTATTTCGAGCGGTCCTGCCGTCGAGGAACCTTTTTTCCCAAGAAGTTTGCTGACGTCGGGAAGGAGCGACGATCTTCAGGCACAATATCGAAAACGGAAGAAATGAATTAGCCTCCACAAGGTAAGGAAGCACGATCGGCCCTATCGCCCCTGGGTCCGCGGTTACGAAAGCTTCACTTACTTTCGCTGTTGGATGACAAGTTCGCCGCCGATAGCGGCCCATTCATTCCAAACTTGATCTTCCTCGTCAACAGAAAATTCGGGATGAGACGTGCTTGATGAGGGCGAGGATGACCAACCACCGGTTCCGGTGATCACGTCCCACCAACCATTTCGAGCGTCGAGAGTGCTGATGACCCTGGCCCAAGTTCTGATCAGTCCTTGCGTCATCTCTTTCACCTCCGGACTCTTTAATACCACACGTGGGTGGGTATCAAAAAACTCGGTCAGATAATACAAGGGCACCAGCACAGGAGTGATCAGAAACGAGATGAGTGTTGGTGATGGGTCGGTGTTAAGAATAAAAGCAGCGAGGAATCTGATGGATGAATGTACAGTCTTGAACGGTGGGAGTGAGTCGGAATCTGAGGAAGTAGCCAAGGAGGGAGACGGTTTGGGAAGAAAGGGTGAATGAACGCACGACAAGAGCAAATTTGATGCAGCTTCTGCGGTGGAAGGGCGAGTCAAGATGCGAGCGAGGGCGAATGCTGCGCCTCTGATGAATGGTCTTGGGATGACTTTGATTTGTGCCTCAGACGGATTCTGTACCGGAGTTGAGCCATCGTTGTTGGCGTTGTCTGGAGAAAGCAAGAGGGGAAGCAGTCGAGGAATGATTGTGCGAAAATAAGCCTTGATGGATGTAAGGATGAAAGTGAGATCAGTGAGAAAGCTCGCACGTTGGATGACGTACAGCCTTGGATAAAACTTTTGGGGGAGTGCTCAAGATTTGAGCGATGTGTTCTAGACGCGCCAGGGGTGCATCTACGTGGGAAAAAAACCAGACAGTGAGAATAGAGTTATAAAATAAAAAAAAAGGCGAATCATCGCGGAGGCAAATCAATTTGATATGGATTATTGCAATGACGAAATGACGACGGGGTTCCGAGGAAAAAGAGGGAAAAGAGAACGACACCCCTCGGAGCAAACAACAAACTCACCGTTGACCCCTTCCTCAACATCACCGAGCACAGCGGAGAACAATCCAATCACTCCGTCCGGCCTTAGTAGTTGCTGAGTGAGCAAGTTTGAACACCCCTTCAACAACGATGCTGGCGGAGATGGGAAGGAAGGCGGCGGTGACATAATACCGCCTAACGACGCTATCGTTTGCGCGGCTGGCAACCTACAGGGACAGGTATACTATATTAGTCCTCCTCATTTAGCCGGGCTTCACACGCGACTTACATATTGAGCAGACGTCTGGTGTATGTCGTCATCTGAACCGCCACGCCAGAGTCGACTGTTGCAGTTTGGGTGCCATCGTGCCACCCCAGGTATATTGCGGGGCGCAGCATATCTGTCGCGTGTCGTGTCAACAATACTTGTGTGATATGTGTCTGTCGCAACGAATTGCTTTGATGTCCGACGCCGTTTGCAAGACTCGGCTCTGCCTTGATCGGCGCCTTATTACGAAAGACTAGTTCATAGATGCGAGTAGCGGCCTTATTCAGGTCCACGCGGTGGTTCGTTGGATCGATCTCCATGGGTTGTTGCGCTGAGGGAGGTGAGCCTGATGCTGGATCTCTTGGTTCACTCTTCCAGAGCTGAACAAGTTGTTGTTCCACTCCCCACTTGAACACGATGGATAGTAGCATCCTAATCAGACCCATATCGCGCGTGCCGATCAATGGAGGAGCAGCTAAAGAAAAAATCCTTGTCAATCATCCCTGCCCACATCCCCAAGGCAGAAAACGAAAACTCGAGACATATGCCTTACCACCAATGCCTTGATCCACATCCAGGAGGCCCTGTATACGCTCCAACAGACAGAGCGCATAGTCTGCCGTCGCTTTTTGCAGAACGAGCTTATCGCTTGAAGCCACGGTGAAGTCATTACTGAGAACAACACACGCAGCCTCTAATCGACGCCCTAGCACATCTGCCATATCCTTTGCCTGGGCTTTTTCTTGACCATCTGCCGGGCCCGTAAGCGTCTCAGCCGCCTTGAGGAGCTTTGACAACTCTTCCCTGTTGGTATTCATGACGGCTTGACCGTCTGATTCGTTTTGGAAACGGGTCACGTGTGACTCCAATTGAATGGAGCCATCCTTCCAGTGGATTCTGTTTAATTTTGGCCACAAGACATAGGCAGGTGACCCGGCCTCTCTCCACAGGACAGGCTTGACTGAAAGTCGATTAAGTACTTAGACGACTATGGACAACGTTCTGGACAAAAGTAGGCCTGGGCTGTCCCATGATGCCGAGGCCTTTGCACCTGCTGACGGTCACGTTGATTTACCGTCAAATAATGCTGCCCTTGATTTAGCGAGCGATGGCGATCTAGACGGCTTTTCTGATAACGATTTGTCCACTGACTACGACTCTCAACTCGAGGCGGAAACATGGGAGGAATCTTTGGCGCGTGTGGATGCTGAAGATTGGGAATTGGCCGATCGAGGTACGAGATTCCATCCTCGTAGAATCTAGCTTACTACTGTTACAACCGCCCTAACATTCTATGGCCCAGATTTCACAAAATCATACAATCGTTTACGGCAGGCTCTCGAGGTTCGAACAGGCCAAACAACCGACTCTGCAAAGCCTCGTACGTCGACAATGCCCATGCCCGCAACAAACCGACCACGACCACCCCAGCCTCACGTTAACGCGACATCTGGCACAACAGACGCGTCCACGCCCTCGACCAAACAAAGGAAACTCCAAACTGACCAACTGACAGCCCTAGCAAAGTACAATTCCCGCATAGCCAACCTCGCTCTTCCCTATCACGGCCTGGCCGGTGTAGCAGCCAATCCGAAGGCGGCCAATGATCGTTTACCCATTAAGGATAAATCAGACCGTGCAACGAACGAGCAGGTCTTGGATCCCAGAACGAGAATTATCTTGTTCAAGATGATTAACAAAGGGTTGATCGAGGAGATCAATGGGTGTGTTAGTACGGGGAAAGAGGTAGGTAACCGAAATGTTTTAACCCCCATCATCCGCTCCATACTTTCTTCCCTGTTATAATACTCTAAGCCTTCCCAAAGTACACACTATCTCATTTATTTACTAGGCAAACGTCTACCACGCTCTAACACCCCAAGGTCGTCATATCGCCTTAAAAATCTATAAAACCTCCATTCTCGTCTTCAAAGATCGAGACAAATATGTCACTGGAGAATATCGATTCAAAAGCGGATACAGTCGTCACAATCCACGTAAAATGGTTCGGGTGTGGGCCGAGAAGGAAATGAGGAATCTGAGGAGGCTAGCTAATGCAGGGATCCCTTGTCCGGAGGTTTTGGAGGTTAAGCAGAACGTGCTCGTGATGACTTTTTTGGGCGATAAGGAGGGGTGGTGAGTGTTCTTTCGCTTCTTGTTTGGCTGGTCAAGAGTAAATTGACCGTTTAGATAGGGCTTCTCCCCGATTGAAGGATGCGCACGTCCCAGCTGGTGATGCTGAGGCGTTATACGTAGAGTTGGTGATCATTGTTCGACGACTGTACCATTCATGCAGACTGGTCCATGCCGATTTAAGCGAATACAATCTGCTGTGAGTCCACAACGTACCCTCAACCGGATGGAAAAAAACTCCTTTCTCATCCCAATTTGGTTATCGCATATTAACTTCCCAGCTACCACAACTCCCATCTTTATGTAATCGATGTCTCACAATCCGTCGAGCACGATCATCCATCTGCATTCGATTTCTTGCGTGCAGATATCAGGAACGTGGATGAGTTTTGGACCAGAAGAGGAATTCAGACGCTCGGATTACGACGAACATTCGATTTTGTGGTTTCGGATCAGGTGTTGTCGAATGGAGAGGAAGAAACGAATGAACGTCTTGAAGAGTATATTAGAGCAGAGGTATTGCGCCTCCAGGAAACGGAGGAGCTGCAAATACAGCATGACTCTACCACAGCTTCCGAAACGGTGGTGTCATCTCCGCCACCGATAGACCCCTCGTCAGTGAAGCCTCCTCCTTCTGCCACCTTTGAACAACGAAAACAAGTCCGGATATCCGAACCGCAGCCATCATCATCATTACCACCACCACCACCACCTGCAGCTCCCGCCAAATCCAACCTTCCCATCCCTCCCCCAACGTCGGCTGGCGATGAAGCCCTGGAGGATGCCGTTTTCATGCATTCCCACATTCCACGTACCCTCAACGAAGTGTTCGATCCTGAGAGAGATGTCAGGAAACTTCAACGTGGTGAAGGCGACGAGCTTATCTATGGAAATATCACGGGCGTAGTGGAAGCGAACCGGGCGCCCGTTGCTGACGAGAGTGAGTCGGAGGTAAGCGATGAGGATGACGAAAGTGGAGACGATGACGACGAGGATGAGGATGAAGACGAAGATGGAGATAAACGTCGTAAACCCCGTGGACGTCGATACGCGGACAGAGAGGCAAGCAAGGTATGAGATTCTTCGCAGTGGCATACTAAGCATATTCATTAACATCGGGTACTCGACTGCTAGACGCATAAAAAGGCAGTAAAGGAGGCAGCTAGGGAGAAAAGGAAGAACAAGATGCCTAAAGCTGAGAAGAAGAAGAAGATCAAGCAAACGAAAGGGAAAAAGTAATAAACTTTCCAGGCGATTGGAAGGTGTTAATTGTAGATAGCCTCGTTTATTTTAAATTCTAGGCAGCTGAACTTCATCCCACTTTTCACCCCAACAGCTGGATGGAATCGGCTAAAAATTTGGCACCCGAGTGTTTGGGAAAAAACACAGGAGCGATTTTTCGGATGGAACGTTTTGATGGGTTTCTGAGAATTTGGATAACGGGGTTGCGCAGCATTAGCTAACTGCTCTAATATTTTATAGCCTTGTATTTGACATAGATTACCTGCACAGCAGAGTCACTTCCCCAGCCCACAATTAGGTAATTTTTTACACTGAAAATGTGCATTTACTTACGCACTACAAGTGGGTGCGCCCATGCACCCCCGAGAGGTAGAAGATCGTTGACACGCCGGACCACAGTACGCTGAGTGAGAACCTTCACTTTCATAACCGATGAAGTTCGCCCATTGGGATAACCTGCTACATTCGTTCGGTCTTGGTGGCCTTCACAACTTGAGGTAGAGGCGAACTGCCCATATATCCAATTCGTTAAGTACGGTTGCGGTATGAGAGGAACAACGTATCTTCCGTTTCTTTCCCTACCTATTCCTAATGCTGGCGGATAATGGTGGGGAGTCATTGAATACACGCCCTCTTTCAGTTCTTGGGTGACCCGAAATCCGTTTCGTAAGCATGAACTTCCGGTTCGGTTAGCTGCCAACGTCTATGTCATCTCGTCGGCTCTCAGAATCTATGTCATTAATATTGTCGCGCTTGCAAGTAATCCCGGGCCGGCTGCTTGGTTTTACAATATGGACATGACAATCGGCATCGCCGCCTAACTGAACCTTGTAGATTGGTGACAACTAGGCTCGCCTATTGGCTCCTGTTCCCCTTGAAGCACTGACCGATACTACCGCAATCTTCCCATTTCTCTTCCATCAAATCCCGCCGTATTGTCCGGCCCTGGAGACACCACGCTCGAAATCCGAAGTGGCCCCCAAGGATTGAGAGGGTAATGGAAGGATTCCGTCACTCCCCTTGTTACGTACCGCAGCCAAAAATACTCCGAAGCCATCACTCGAGCAGGGTTTCTGACATAAGAGTACAATCAAGTTATACTTCCCCTTGGGCCCACAAAGATGGAACCCGCCTCTAGCTCAGGCTCACGAAGGTTGCACTGTCGTCGATATTATCCCAGCT